>NC_046167.1:48583634-48698634 GCF_011064425.1 Rattus rattus | reverse complement strand
AAAATGTTCTATTTCGGGGTTGGGGATTTAGCTCAGTGGTAGAGTGCTTGCCTAGCAAGCTAAGGCCCTGGGTTCGGTCCCCAGCTCCAAAAAAAAAAAGAAAGAAAGAAAGAAAGAAAGAAAGAAAGAAAGAAAGAAAGAAAAGAAAAGAAAAGAAAAGAAAAGAAAAAAAATGTTCTATTTCAAGCATAAAGCGGTATCTCTCTAGGAATGTTCAGTGTATTCATATATCATGGTAGATGGACTTGCTTCTTGCTTCTCTTTTACCTTGCTGTTTAATAAACACCTCCAGAAAACTGTTTCTGGTACTGTGAGCACAAGACCTCTTCTTAGAAGAAAGCCGTCAGACATAGAAAACACGGGCAATCGACCTGGAATTATTGCCTCCTCACGTGTATAATGTTCATTCCATACTCCATCGGCTGATACTAGTCACTAACCAGGACAACACACAATTGAACAATGCTGCTTTCTTGTCATATTTTTGTACGTTTTAAATTCTGAGGATTTTTCTTGACTTATAAAGAAAACTGGGGATATAATAAAGAATGACATAAGCAAATAGGTTCCAGAGACTTCGATGGCTCTTTGCTGGTCTCCAGAGAACTAAGAAATGGGAGTAAAATATGAGTTTTGTGAAATTGAATGTAAATGCTTATATTTTGGTATTCTTTTTATTTTGGTATTTATATTTCTTTTTTAATAGTAACAGTGGGTCGGTGTCCCCACTGATGACTGTAGCGCTCACCCAGAATAAGTTCTCTTCAACAGAGACCATTACAGAGAACCACATCATTGAAAACTCAGAGCTGTGGAGCTTGGTTTGTGATAAGACTCCTGTACCTTTAAGGCCCAGTAATCATCGCAGAAGCAGGAGGGGAAAGATTGCAAGAGCCAGGAGGAACAGGGAGTTTCTGGTGAGATTGTGTCTCTGAGGAATGTCAGAAGCCAGACCTATGTCTCACCAACCCAACTACATAAACAAGAGCTGGGACGGACAACAGCAGCGAACCTGCTGATGAGCTCGGGGAAGCCCACGAGGCTTGAAACCTACACAGGAAAGTGCAGGCGATTAGGAAAAGCTGAGAGAGGCAGGATTAGTCTTCTAGGGAAGAATATACAACCTGGCTATCCAGTGCCAGTGCTCAGCCCTGAAAACATAGGTACAAAGAACGTTATATAGACCGAGCAGACTAATTATGCCTTTAAGTGTGTGTGTGTGTGTGTGTGTGTGTGTGTGTGTGTGTGTGTGTGTGTGTCTGTACAATTAATGAAAAGGAGGCCATTGATTTGAAAAGAACAATGAAGAGTGTATGGGAGCAGTCAGAGGGAAGATAGGGAAGGGGGAATAGAAAGTAACTTTAAAACTAATAGTGTGCGTACAAGGTAGTGTAACTTCAGAGGAAGTTCTTATTGCTAGGCCTGATGTCTTCTCTTTCCCTGTGTGTGTTTTACTGAGGACCTCCCTGTAGAGCACGCCTCTTAACTAAGCTAAGGTCTGATAACTTGCCCAGTCCATTTTGAGATGTCTAGTGGCACCAAGTATTTGTTGGTATTTTAGTGGAGTACAAGCGCTGTGTTAAAGATTGTCACACAGTAAAAGTTTCTGCGTGCTTATGAAGGCAGCTGGAAGATGTTTATTTGTGGTGGTATATGTACACTGTGCATATGGAAGGCCAGGGTATTGTGCCTTGCTTTATGTGTCTCGGATTCCTTTGAGCTGGTGTCTAGAGTTGAACCTGGAGCTAGGTCAGTGAGCCGCAAACTTCAGCAGTGTTCCTGCCTCCATCTAGCCACACTCGGTAGTTTATAGGTGCATGGGTGGCTGTGTCTAGCTTTTTACAGAAGTGTTGAGGATTTGATCTTAAATCCCCACTGCCTTACAGCAAGAGCACTTACTCAGCAAGGCACCTCACCAGGCACAACTGTAAGGCTTTTAAAGGCTCAGGCAATCAGTCTGGATTCTCACACAGAGTTAGTTTTTGTGTTATGAAGGCGATGCAGAATTTAATTTGTGATGTTGAAATTTCGGATAAGATGGATTGGGTCTCTGGCTGGGTTATAATAGCACAAGATTACCATGCTTAAGCTTCTGGGTGTGGTCTCCAGTATCATATAAAGAAAAGAAGAAGGACGACATTGAGCCTGACTTGGCTCTGTGTACCTTTGGGCACAATTTATAGTCCTTTGAGCTTTAGTTTCCTTTATGGACGATCCAGGTAACGCACTTGTATCTTTATTATGTAAGACACTTAACTTTGTATCAAGCAAGCATGCAGCCATTTTCTTTTGTTATTATTAGCTGCCCTTCCTACCAGAATCATTTTAAAGGTCTTGAGTTTTATGGGACCAATGGGTGCTGGCCATAGAGTAATCCTCTCAGGTAAAAGGAATGGAGATGAAATCCGTGGGAGTGAAATCCCATTGATGCAGCCCTTTGAAATAAAGAATGAAGCGCACAGGCATGGAATAGGGTGGATGGAGGTGCAATCTGTATAATGTAATCTTTAACACAGGAGCCGGAAGCCCAGAAAGGGCATAATGGAAGATGATACCGAGTCACCATGGAAACTCTGGTGTTTGGAGGGAATTGGTACTCAGTGATGAGGCGGCGAGAATCCTGGTCTCAGGAAGCCAAAGACATCATTGTTCTGGAGCCTCTCTTCTGCTGTCTCTGCTGCTCCATTCTCCTTTGCTTAGGGTTTCAGCCTTGGCAGCAGACGTGTCTTTATTACCTGAAGAGTTCGTCAGCCTGCTGATGGCCTCTCCTGTATCTGGTAGTTCAGACACTTGGTCCTTTTCTTTTGGAAAAGTCCTGTAAAAGGTTGACGAGGAGGCCTAGTAGGCGCTACTTAACAGCCAGGTCTGCCTCACACCGTTATCCTGTGCAAGTTGTTGATTGGATTCTCGTGTTTCCTTTGCATGGTGATACCTTGGTGCAGAAGAACACGGGCAGGTCCATCATAGCTTTTCCCAGACTTAGCTCCAAGAGCTTATTGTTTGGTCACACTTGAAGCTTCTAAACATTTTTTACACAGTAGTAACTGATTTTAAAGAAAGTAAGGATTAAAGTGTAGGAAGGGACCGCACTGCACTGTTTCAGTCATTTATACTTCCGTGTTAATGCTTGATTCTCAAGTGGGTTTGCATGTTCAAGTGCATTCTCAACCTAGAATCGAGGAGAAACAGGAGCCTCAGTCACATGAGGCTTCTCACTCTGGTCCTCTCCATCCACAACAAATGACACAAGTTACGTTTTAGAGCGGAACTTAGAGTATCTAAGGTTTGTGAAGAGACTGTGTGAAGAGGGTTTCTTCTTACTCCCTTCATGTGGTTCAGCTCTTCCATCAGTGCCTTCTCCTGTGTCCATGGGAGCTCCCGATTTTGATCCACCTTGTTATTTCTTTCGTTTGCTCTCTGTAGTTTGTAAGTGCTGCCCCGCGTGTGCTCTCGCAGACTTTGGGCCGTGCTGCTGAGTTCAGCCCAATCTCGCTTTGCTCCTGAGCTGGTTGGTGTTTCTTGGCCAGTGGCCAGCTCACAGATGTGCAGGTGAGTTGAGCCCTCTCTGCTGTCACCACAGCCAGGGTAGGTGGAGGTTTTCCTGCGTCCTCGCAGCTCAGCAGCCACCTCGGTTTGGCTTTCAGTGGTGAGCCTTCAAAGACCTTTTGTTTTCTGACTGTTGAAGAGACAGGCTCAGTCTTACTCTTGGACAGTTCCTTAATTGCTTATGGACAATTGAAACGGTCTGTTATGAATTCCCTTATTTTAAAGTGTTGAAGCAATTGGTCAACACAGCTCCTGGTGACTGAAAAAAAAAAAAAAAAAAAAAACAAAAAAACCCAAAAACCCACCATTGTTTGGAAATATCAAAAAGCTCATTCTTTAGTGCTCTGGCACAGCGATTTTCCTCTGTATTCTAACAGACCCTCCTATTTAGAAGTTAGACATAAGACTTACTGCTTGAGTTGGTCCTGTTGTGACATGTTTACAGAAGTATACACTTTAGATTCAGAAAGGTGCACTTTAGAATTGTTGAGTTTAAGGTTGCTAACAATAGCAAGGGTCTTTTTTTTTTTTTTTGACAGATAAGAATTAATCTATCTTATTCAATGGAAATTTAGAATTCAAAATCTCTCATCCACAATGTGTGGAAGAGCGGTTGAGTGAAGAATATTTTGAATTCCTAATGTAGTGTTTATATTTCCTGGGTTTTTATTAGGAATGTTTTAGAATATCACTCATTTTAGTACATTTTCGCAGGCAGTTTTTCATGGAGTGGCTGCACTTCTGTTATTGAATAAGACAGTAGGGAACTGTTGCTTGGTTTCCACACCTGCTTTGTAAACTAAGCTGTCTTCAATACATGTGCTCCACAGAGTTGGACACACAGTACACATGCTCCACAGAATTGGACACACCGTACACGTGGTCCACAGAGTTGGACACACAGTACACATGCTCTTCAGAGTTGGGCAGACTTGTCCCATGACAGTGCACAAATACTGAGTGACTGCTATGTAAACTTGACCAATTGTCAAGCTTTTCTACATGGTTTAGCTTTATCAGTTCTCCTGTGTTTTGTTTAGAACCTTCCTTCTGCCCATTTTTCTTCCAACACCCTTTCCTTTGGTGTGGTGTCTTTTAAGAAGCAAGTCCAGTCAGAAGTGATAGTGGCTTCTCCCAACATTGTCCCTGGACTTGTCATTTCCCTCCGTCTGGATGAGGCAAAGATGAGAGCAGGGTCCCTGAGTATCATTAGAGCCTGACATGGCATCTTGCCTGGAAGAGTGCTGACTTCAGGGAGTGCCAGTTAGAGGGGAATCCCAGGTCCATGAGAACACTTGAGGAAGAGTCAGACAGCACACTGGCCAGTACTGGGAATTGAGTTCCAGAATTTGAAACAGAACAAGTCATTATGAGGTGACATAGCAAGAAGATGAGACACAGAACAGATGACTGACAGTGGGCATGCAGACACAGGCAGAGGCCAGTGTGGACAGGAAGCCTGGCTCCAGGCTCTCAGACTGAGGGAGAGATGCACAGTTTAAACAAATGGCCTTAGTCAGGAGACTAAGTGTTGTCAAATATATGCTGCTTTATCTCAGCTCCTAAGGGGTGAGCACCTTCTGTCTTCATTTGTATGCAGCTAGGATAGTTCCTACTGTTTTGGGTGTTTGCTCTTGTTTTGTTTTTTTTCATACAGGAAATGCTGGAAATCTAACCCAGAGCCTTACTTCTACTAAACACAGACTTTAGCAATCCACTTCGAGGATGCTTTATTCACATTTATTTCAGGGGTTTGTTCAACCTGTAGTTGAAATCTGGTGGACATTGTTGTAATATGCTCTGCTCCCTCCCACCCCGACCCCCACCACACAAATGAGGCCAAAGGAGAGCCTGTGGACCATATTTAACAAGTTGTTTTCCTTAGTGAGGAGGGAACAGAGGGCTACAGCACAGAAGGAAACAGCACAGCCAGGCATCATTCTTCTAGACATGCAGAAGGTCTTCAGTTTTTCAAATGAAATATAAATTACTTGGGAGGACAGTGTTGGCAGTTAACGATCAATGGTCAGCTAAATAGTAAAATACATTTCAAAATGTACATGTTACTGGTCCCTAGAAAACCATAAGAGTATTAGACATTGTTAGTTTGACTACCAAGGCCAGTAATTCATATATATCTCACAGCTATATACCAGTAAAACCATGTTGGTAAGGTTCACTTGTCAAGTTCTGCTGTTACAATGTGAAAATTTAGAGCATTTGTATAACAGTGGTCTTTTGAGAGCCTCGTTCCATACAGTGGATACTGAACCGCACGGATAGACAACTTCAGTTTCCGCCAGTGTTCTTAAACTTCGTCTTTTTGTATACCAAAATTGTTTCTTTTCTTTTGTAATACACTTATTACATTGTGCTTTTAAACTAAAGGAATCAGTATTCTAGTTTAGAAGCAGTAAGTTTGGACCGTGGATGGAGACTGCTGGGACACGAGTCAGATTCTGCATTTCTCACAGCTTGTGTTGTTACCATCCCGTTTGTTTTTCTAGCTCGTGGAAGTCACAGGAGCATCTTAATATTTTCCTCGTGGAATAAAAATAGTCTGAAATTTTCTAAAAGTTTCTAATTTTATGAGACCGCAGTTGTCTATTTATTTATGTTAAATCCTTAGCTAAAGATTCAATGAATATGCTTTAATATTCCCAATAAAAAGCTACATCTGAGCAACACTAAGACTTTTCTAGTTACTTGATGGCCAAAGTCATTTTTGGTGGTTTATGAGAATTTTTTTTTAACAACTGCTGTTTTGAATTTCATTTGATTAATCATGGAGTTTATAAACTTGGGTCCTGAAAAAAATGTGTTTAATCACAAAGCACTTACAAACTTTGCTCCTTGCAGAGTTGTGTGTTTTAGGATAATCTGTGGCTTTCTATGATCATTCTCTCACAGTTAAAAGTCACAAGGATTACCAACTCTGTTCTTCATAGACGGTAGATATGAATCATTTAGATAATTATTTTTGTATCTCTTATAAATTAGCAAATGTTACTAAAATGTCACTGCACTGTTTGTTCTGCTGCCAGTTTATGTATGCCATGTCTTTAAGTTTTCGAGCCTTATTTCTTGTTCCCATTTGAACAGGTGTCTCAATGCTTGTACCTACTGCAAAACTAAACACGCCAGAGGAAACCTGGCCAGCTATCCCATTGATGAACTTGTAGAGAGAGCCAAGCAGTCCTTTCAAGGTAAGAATTTCTATGATTATGTATGAAGTCCATGTTCTTAATAAGTAAGTCATTCATCTCCTGAGTAATACTTCCCATTAAATGTTCCAGTTTCTTTAGCTGTTGGAAGTGTGTGTGTGTGTGTGTGTGTGTGTGTGTGTGTGTGTGTGTGTGTGTTTCTGCTCACCTACCAGAGCATAGTGTCTGATTTAATTGCTCAAGCTGTATTACTATTGGTTATGGTCTTGCACTATTTTTCTATTTAACCACTCAGGTAAAAACACATTGGAGCTTCACGCATGTCTAGATATCACGGAAAAGGAAAACAAGGGGAGGGAGGGGGGGGAGGGAGGGAGGGGGAGAGAGAGAGAGAGAGAGAGAGAGAGAGAGAGAGAGATCTGCACAGTTGGGAAAGTCTTGGTGTTTTTGCAGAGTGAAGGAAATGCAGAATGCTGAGGGGCTGGGGAAGAGTGGTTTTGGTGGGGTCCTGAGAGAAACATTCTGCCTGGACTGCTTACTGCTGCGTGAATCACTGGCTCCTGCCCTCAGCAAACAGCATAGCTTATCTTTAACATGAGTCACGGCTGTTTTGACACATAACTGCTTAAGCCGTGAACTTCCTCTTTTGTCTTTGTTTTACTCTGTGTATATAACAGTGGTATGTTTTTACACCCAACATGTGGATTGCCTATTGTCTCCTCTTCTTGTGGGTTAATAGTTACTGGCAATGCGTTTTCCTCTTAGCAAGTAACTTGGAAAACTGTGTTCAGCACTTAAACCCTAAGTGTCACAATGTTTGTTTTTCAAACACAATCCTTTATTTGATCCATCTAAAGCTTTTATCGATATGAATTGGAATGTTTCGTGTAATAGAGAATGACATTCATTTTATGTCATTTATTGCCATAAAACCATTTTTATAGACCATTTCATTTTAACTTATTCCTTTGCCATGTTCGTATTCAGCAGCACTGATGTCCTTGTTGGCTCTTGGTAGCACTCGTTTTATTGTTAGGTTTTCTGTGTCCCGAAAGATTGTCTTTTTCTTCAGTGTGATTCCTGAAAGCCTTTTTCAGAAGGGCAGGAGTTTGGATAGCGACCTATTCTCTGCACCTGGTCCTGTTGGCTGGCACATTTGACTGGGCCTCATGTTTCCTCACATCCGTCTGACAATGGAGAGATTAAGTATAACTGATTTATGGGACAGCTTCTACAAGTATAGGAAGTATATTTTTCAACATTATGAAATTGCATAGACAAACAAACCTACCTCATTTCACTTGAGAAGACTGAATACTATAGAGATATAAAATAACTTTTAGGAAGTATAGAATATTCTTTATTACTTCATAATTAAGCCATACTTTTGATGGGCTTGCATCATGACTTTGTATGGACCAACCCATGTCTCATACAGGACTGAGGAGAAAGAGAACATGGATTTTATAAATTGGGAACTCTTGTAAGTGCTTCCACCTCAGCAGTCTTCTTTCTCTTCTGAGCAGCATGCAGTGTCTTCTGGGATAGTTGGTAGTGTCAGCTGTGTAGTGTTAGGCTTATGATGATGACTGACCCGGGCTTATCACAGGCCAGCAACACTTAGAAAGTTCCAGAAGATCATGGCATTGTTGTCATTAGTGATTTGTCTGTTATTTTCATTTGAACTGAGTGTTAGCTTGAAGCTTGTCTTCTTGTTATCTGTGCCTTAGAGTTGGTAGTGAGACCCTCCCTGGTTCTCAGACGACTGCAGGCTCATTTGATTGACCTGTGGCGTTGTTGCTGAAGCACTGAGACCATACCTTGCTAAGGGGCCCAGTGTGCCGCTGTGTGCAGGAGGCTTGCTCTAGGCACTTTGGGTTTGGAACAGTGCTCTGTTGCCCACTCCAGGTGGTCTGACCTGGTTGTCTGGCCTCTCCAAGCTGTAGTTTGTCTTCATTACTAATTTAGCATTGTCTATTGTAAGAATTCTAGACAGTGTATGCATGATATTGGCTGAGTGAAGGGGAAGAAAGTAGATAATGTTTCGTACAGTGAACAGATTGTAAATGGATCAAGGAACATTGTAGCATCTGTAACAGACATAGATAACTGGGATCCAAGCACAGGGGTTACTTTTGCTTTAAAATATATGAGAAAATTCTCTATAGATGAGCTAGTTAACACGATACTCACTTTCAGTCCTGATGATAGGAAATTCCAGTTTGTAAGCTCACACCATAAACACCTTGAATGGGTACCATTATCTACAAAGGACCTTGAAACTTTATGGGTCATAATGAGTTCTAAAGTTTGTATTATCAAATCTCAAAAGATAATTTTATAGGTAACATAATAGAAGAAATGTTCCATTTTTCTTATTTTTAACTTTTCTTTATTCTGTAAGAATTCATGTGCCTTTGATTCAAAACCATTCTTTAGAAGGCTGGCCCCATTGTGAGTAAGCATCGTGTCTCTGTCTGGGAAGAGTTACTTACAGAGGGGGTGTAAGTGTGCTGCCAGTAAATTACTTTATTAGCACAGGTACATTTCCTTCCTTAAAACGCTCCCCTCTTCCTTTCCCTGCCTCTTCCTTTTCCTTTTCTGTTTTTGTAAGAAGAGATCTTTGCGTTTGGGACACTGAACTGCCAGGGCAGCCTCAAACCTGAACAGTCTTCTTGCCTCTGCCTTCAGAGAGCTGGAAGCACACGAGCCGCTGCACCCTGCCTCGGCGCCATTTTCTTTCTTTCCTTTTCTTATTTTGCTTACTAGCTTCTGAGTACCAGTAATATGGATGATTAAATTTGGATAGACGAAGATTAGAAGCCAGGTTCCTGTCATGTAATAGAACATACAATAACTATGTAATTTCTTCCTTAGTAGCATATTCTTGAAATGTTTTGTTTATAAAAAAATTATCTCCTATCTGTATAGTGAATGTGCCAACTAAAGCCTATTGAAAGGCAAGCAGCACTCAGAAGAGAATGCAAGCCGGTCAGGAAATCGTTAGGGATAAAATGGCCTCCTGAAGCGTCGAATCTGCCGTCCCTGCATTTGCCTTCCAAAGCTGTGCCTGTGAACGTTTGAATGGACAGCGTCCGAGTCAGGATTATAGCTCCTAAACAGAAGCCTTCATTTCTCTTATGCATAAAGCATGGACGTGTTTAGTTGGTTTCCTGGCTGCTTTCCTTGATTTTTCCTCACTTTAGTCCTCTGGGCATTTCTCATTGACTCTCTACTTTCTCAGGGTTTTTCAGTGTGGGGGAATATCTACATTTGTGTGTTGGGAAATTGTCTTCCCTGCCTCCTTCTCGTTGCTGAGTCAGGACTTTTTCTCCTTTAATGAAATCATAGGGATTAACTGTGGTCCCTGGGCTGAGATTGCTGGGTTCCGTGTAGCTGCATTTGTAGATATCTAGAAGAACACGTCGAGCAGTGACCAGGACTTTGTTGGAACCAGAATGAATTCACAGGCTGGTGTTTTCTAGGATATTTGTATCGATTTTTCTCTAGCAGCTAATCAATCAGCTTCAGTTGTGTTCTCAATGGAGCAAACCTTTGTGTGTGTGCAGGGTGAGTGGTGTGGAAACAGCACCTTCCATTGCTGTCTCTGAATCAAAATGTGGGGATGATGGATGGGGCGTTTGCACAGCTACCGTGTGCTTTTCTAGATCTCGTTTGTGTGTTGCTCCCCTGCCCCCTCTCTCACCACACACACACACACACACACACACACACACACACACACACACACACACACACACACACACACCTTTTTCTGCCCTCATAAATCTGAAAAGCCCTTGCAAGGGATGTGACATTAATCAGCTACAGAATATAATGTAAATTATGGATGGAGTATTCAGAATAAAAAAACAATTTTTGATGCCTAGTGATTTCAATATTAGTGCTGAAATTTTAAAAATCATATTTGGAGCTCCAGGCCGGCAAAGAGCTAATATTAATTGTGCAAAACAATGAGATGACAGACATTGCTTCCTGCTGTATACTGGGCAGTTAAGGCTAGGAGCAATATTGGATTTTCTGTTGTATTATCCAAATTGCTCCATTGTGGCGCTTACATAAAGCCCCCCTTTGACTATCACCTCTAGTGATGATTACTGTAGAATGATTTTGCTTTGATAAGATAAAAATGAGACCAATAATGGCATCCTATTAATTTGTATGGCAGTTAAATGTCTAATTCCCTTATCTTTTCATTTGCACAATATTCAAATAAAATAATCAAGTAAATGTCCCTTATAGATCACTTGCATAAGCGTGCTTGCTATGTGTTGTCAACTCTAAAGGGATTTAAGCACCACACATTAAATAATTATATGTAATGGACTATGAAAATGAAAGCTGCATAAAGCTGTGCGTCCTGTGAAAGAGAGAAGATAATTTTACTATCCTGGAAATCCTTACAATCTAGAAAGGTGGGGAAAGAGTAAGCTTCATGGTTTCAGGAAGGTCGGAAGGCAGGCACACGGTGTACCGTGGGACCTCTCCATGCTTGTAGGCCTGAGGACTAGAGGACTCATTTGTCATCATGCAGATAGGATCGAAGACACAGCTGACAGTTATGGAGTACTTACTTTGCAAAGTGTAGGGATTAAAAGATTAAAGCCACATGGACTGTGTTTTAAGGCACTCCTCTCTGTTTAGGAAAGAGGGTACCGAGTGGGAGTAATGACGTTCACCTAGCCCTAGCTGGCCTACAACTTGCTAGCAGGTGAGAATAACATTGTACTTCCGAACCTGCTGCCTTTGCCTTCAAAATGCTGCCATTAAGGGCATGCATTACGATATCTGGTTTTGGAATGATGAAGTGTTAAGTGTACAGAACCATGAAGCAAGTCTTAGGCTATAAGAGTTCATTGACCTTTTAACAATTTAAATAAGCACATGTGGAGTTTAAAAACATACCCACGTATCAATAGTGGTGTCACTCCTTGTCAGCCCTTCCATCTCTCTTCCCCTCCCCTAACACGGACATTCCTTGCTTGTCAGCGTACTCATCAGTGGTCTCTGTGTAGGGTCTTGCTGGTCATTGGTCCTCAGTGATCAATCATGGTCACTCTGCTGACCCTTAAGATCCAAAATACCATTCATAATATTGGAGTGTTTGTCGTGCTAGAGGCCTATGATGTCGCCCTGAGTTAAAGTCACTATTGGAACTATATGGCTACTATTTACTCAATAGATATCTCCTGAGCATGTGTTGGAAGCAGTTTGTATTTCCGCTAATAGACTTGAGCTGTAGAAAGGCGATGCTTTCAGTATATGCTGTGATTAGTCCCGGGCAGCTTCTATAGAAGACGTTAGGTTGAAGCTTATGTGGTAGTTTGCATGGGTTGGCCATCTTCAGTAATTGTTGGGTGAGTGGCTAACAGAAATAATCCCGCCTCATGTAATTCCTTGTGCTTCTTGGGGCCTGTAAGGAAAACGTGGCAAGGAAAGTCTATGTTTTGGAAATGAGCAGGAAATGCTACTTGTCTTCAGGTGTTCATCTAGTGCAGTTAATTGAACACAGACTGGATTGTATGACCCAGATGTTTAGTGGTACCGGCTACCCCGATTTTCAGCTGAGAAATAACTGGAGACTGCTTTGCTGCCAGGTCACAGTCATCTACTCTCTTATGAGTTGGGTGTGTGCACTTAGCTCAGCGTTAATGACTAATACATAAAATGCACTTGCTTTGTTATTGTGCATTCTTAGCAGCACTTTGCAAATTACCCTGGGTGACACTGGGACAAAAGTGCTCCAAGGGTGTGTTTCAGAGTTTGAATTGAGGCCGATCTGTTTCTGGGGTGGTTTTGGTGAACTTTGAAAGTTGTAAGTTAGTGTGGAAGGTTGTTTTTGGGAAATTTCACCACCCTGGGAAGTTGTGAAAGCGGTAATGTTACCTGGTGGTTTCTGAACCTGACCTTCGTGGGATGTTTTCTGGGAAGAAGCACTACTCCATGGTGCCAGCAGCTCGTGCTCGTTCTGCAGAGTCTGCAGTTTCTCACACTGGCTGTCAGTTCATTTCATTTGAAAACTTATTAAATTTCTTCTCCTGCTCCCGTGGATATTAAATTGCCGTAAACACCCTTACACAATGTCACGTATGGTGAGCACAATTTTCTGCATGAAAAACAATGTTTGTTAGTGGGACCTTGGCTGTCTGCAGAGGTTATAAATTCCTGTATCTCTTGTTATTTGTTGCCCTCCACCTGCTCTCTAACACATTGGTCAGTTCTAACACATTTCTTACTGCTCGTGATATAGGAACAAAGTTTGGCTTAGGTTGCTGACTTGGAGATGCGCGCCCTTTAATGTATCATTTCTGATAATGTTAACAAGAGCAGGGTGAAAGCCAGAGGCTAGAAATCCAACAGTGACGATGTAGCTGAGTAAAAAGAAGTCGATGATTAAATGAACTGAGTGATTAAGGAAATGAGTGATTAAATAATTATGTGCATGTGTGTGTATATGTGCGTGTGTGTGTGTGTATGTGCATGTGTGCACATGTTTATGTGTGTGCATGCGTGTGTGTGTGTGTGTGTGTGTGTGTGTGTGTGTAGGTAGGTGAGTAGGTAATAGTGGAGATCCATCTCAGAGCTCTGCCCCTATCCTACATTCTTACAATTAGTTCTTCTAAAATATATAATATTGGTTCTTGAGGATGTCATACAATGTATTTTGATCATGTTTACCACTGCCTCAACTTCTCCAAGACCCAATCTCCCTTTCCTATCCACCTGATTTCATGTCCTCAAACAACAAAACAACAATCAAACAAGAAAGCAGTAGGTACAATTCATGCAAAATATATATATATATATATATATATATCTTTTTTTTTTTTTTTGAGTGTGGGGCTGTATGCTGGAGTGTATTCAACCAACCCGGGCCATACCCATAAAGAAAATGGGTTCTTCCTCTCCCAGCATCTATAAATTGCCAATGGTTTCATAGATAGGGGTAGGATTAGATACCCCTCTCCCTTCCATGCTGGGATATTTGTCTCGTGATCTCACATTGTTGTGCATGCTGTCAGATGCACTGTGAGTTCCCATGTGGAATTGCCATGTTGTGTTCTAATCTTGTACTGCTTCCTGCTCTTACCATCTTCCCATCTCTTTTCTGCAATGATGCTGTCTTGGAAGGAGGGGATTTCACATAGATTCTCCATTTAGGGTTGAACACTCTGTAGCCTCTTACTCTCTTCCCCCCGACCAGTTGTGAGTCTTTAAATCAATCACCATGTACTGCAAAGAGTAGCTTCCCCAGTGAGGGTTTTGAAATGCACTACTCTGCAGGCATAGTAACAAGTCATTAGGAGTCATTTAATGCTATGCCCCTTCAGAATCATAGAAGTAGGACCTCCCCCGCTATGCCACATGATCTGCCTTGCCACATCTTCTTGGCTCCCCTCATAGTGCCAAGTATGGGTTTCATCCTCTGGGGCAGGTCTCATTAAAAGCAGAAAAATGCCCATGACATTTGTGCCAGTACTGAACCAGTGGGCATGGAGACTGCTCTTCTCCTCTGCTCTGGCCGTGTATTTAGCACCTTCAAAACTATAAAGCTAGCCTGATCTTATTAATATGTCGAGTTTCTAGTCAAGGACACTGAATATTGCTAAGGTGTAACTGTAAGTGTGAATTTTAAACTCAGAAGGAATCTGATCTCTAGACCATTTGTTGATGCAAATATCTGGCCAAATTCTTGATCCAGTAGCTTTGTCATAAACCTGGTATTATGCATTTTTTCTCAAATAAGTCACCGTCCATAACAGAGATGAAGGTGAAATGTAGACCACCTCTGGAGACTTTGTGGAAGTATTATAACTAATGCTAACATTTGATCAAAATACTCAGTGAAAGAGTGAAATTTTCTATTTATGTGTGGTTACAAAAATCTTACCTGCATTTTTTCATGTAATAAGTATGTGTATCTGCTTTCATTTTTATGTGAAGACTTCTGCATTCTTCTATTTGTGCTTCTACAATATAATACTTGGACGTGGTGCCAGATATCTGGGTTCCTGGGTGTGCAGGTTGCTGTGAAAGGAGGATTGTTTGAATTCTAGAGTTTAAGACTAGTATGAATAACACAGTAAGGCACCTTCCCAAAAACAAAATGGCAGGCAGTAGTGGGACATACCTTTAATTCCAACAGTCCACAGGTAGAGTCCAGTAGGTTATTGTGAGCCTGATCTTGTCAGTGAGTTCCAAGCCGACCAGGGTTATATTGTAAGATCCTGTCTCATAAACAGCAAAATGACACAGAGCTGGTAGTTTACAAAGAACAGAAAGTTAAGTACTCATAGTTCTGAAGATGGGCAGTCCAGGATTTGCTGAAAGTCTGCTAGGGGCCCAGTCTCTGTTTCCAGTGGCACTTGTTCTCTGTGCTCTGCAGTTAATTACGGAAGGGAAGGGAAAGGAATCTCCAAGGCCTTCCCTGCACCTAAAGACTGTGCCTTTTAATGATGCTGGAGCTTCAGTTTGAACTTTGTGTTGGATGCAGATGAGGGATGTACCAGCATCCATTCTTTAAGGAAGCGTTTAGAATACAGATTCCACAAATCTACCCCCAAAATGTTCTGATAGTTCACCAGGAGCTTCCTAGGGTCTGAATGGTTGTCAACTTCTAGGATTCCTCAGTTTATATTAAATCCCTCAGTGACGCTATTAGGAGGTTTATTGAGAGGCACTTTGCACGTGAGCCCAGTTTTACTACCGCTGTAGGTGAGATCTGGAGGAGATTGCTTTCTTCACCCTGTGAGGATTCTTGCTTCCTGCACCCTTCCACGTGTGAGAATGCAGCCAGAGGCGCCATCCTTGAAACAGCGCGTGAATCTGGCCCCTGATGGTCCCTTGTTTCTGGCATTCCTGCCTCTGGAGCTATGGGTAATAAATACATGCTGTTCATACTCCAAGATATTTTGTAGTAGCTCTCTGAATAGATTAAGGGAGCTATATGTTAGGAGATATATATATATATCTCACCATAATTTTGAGAATCAATCACCTAAATATTTTCTGGGTGTAGTTTTCAATTTTACTAAAATTCTTTCCTTAACTATCATGTATTTTGATGAGAATGACTTCATTCTTTGAAAGCAGAATTTCTTATAATTAGGAGAATCAAGGGACCTTTAACTTCCTTAAACATGTTTTATAAAACAAACATGCCTTTTATTCTGGAAATAATCTGTTAATCGATGCTAATGAACTAATTAGATTTGTATTAATTGCTTTTCTGTTGCTATAATAAGACAGCACATCTAAGGCAACTTATAGAAGTAAGATTTTCTTCCGTCCATCATGGTGAGCAGGAGCAGGAAGCTGAGAAATCATATCTTCAATTGCATACAAAGGAGAGAGAGAAAACCGGAAGTGGGGCCAGGTTATCAATTCTCAAAACTCCCTTCCAGTGCTGCACTTCCTCCAACAAGTCAGTGCTACCTCCCCAAACAGCGCCACCAGCTGGGGAGCAAGTGTATAAATACCTGAGCCTAGGGGGGACATTTTCATTCAAACCAGCACAAACCTTCTGTTTACATAAATACTGAAGTAATGTGTTAGTACTTGTAATTTTGTGTGTATTTTTTGGAAGAATAAACTTAAGAAGATTTAAATTTTTATATTGTAGAAATCTACATCTTTACTAGAAAACATCTAACGTGATTCATGTTTGTTGGAAAACATTTAACGTGATTCATTTATGCGGTAGAAGAGAACACGGTTGAGAATAGTAGCTTAGGGAAAGGAAGATGGTGAGCAGGAAGATAAAAGCGGTGACTTCTTAGGAGGGGCCAAGGGGAGTGCTCTGCGGCAGAGTGAGCTGTGAAGCTTGTGCTGGAGTGCAGCTTGCACTTGGCCCCTTCCAGGCCCCATAGCCTCCGCTGCATCCTCTGCTCACAGCGCTGCATCCTCTGCTCACAGCGACATTCACCACTCTCACTGGCCCCACCCTGTCCTCCCGTCACTCACTGAACCTAGCACTTCTCTCACCCCCTCCCTTTTTTTGGTGTGCGGGTGTCTGCACACTGGAGAGTGCAGCACTACAGGTGAGCTTTGAGAACTAATAACCTGGCCCCACTTCCGGTTCTCTCTCTGCTTTGTTTGCAGTTGAAAATGTGATTTCTCAGCTTCCTGCTCCTGCTCACCATGATGGACGAAAGAAACTTTTACTTCTATAAGTTGTCTTAGACATGGTGTCTTATTATATAGCAACAGAAAAGCAATTAATACAAGTCTACTAAGAGTCCAGAGGTTATCTTCTACCTAGTTCTTGTCATGGATCTCCCGTTGACCTTGGCGCTCACTGATTAGTCTAGGCTGTGGACAATGAGTTCCACTGATTTCTCATCCCCATCTCCCTGGTCCTGGGTTGTAGGTCCACACAGCCCTGCACAGTTTTTATATTTCGTTTGTGCTGGGGATCCGAACTCAGCTCCTGATGGCTGTGCTGTAGCACTTTGCCGGCCACTGTGCTCCTGCCTCTCATTTCTTTTCTATGACAGGGATCTCGGTGGCTTTTGTATGACTACTTGGGGAGATGCCAAATTAGGTGGCTTGCATGTAGTCCCTTCATTCAGGAGGATGAATTGGAGGATGACAGGTTTCAGATCAGTATGGGATTCTTACAGAAACCTTGTCATGTGTATATGCATGCAATTATAAGTAATGAAAATGGGGTCATGATTTTGAAGGAGATCTTCAAAATACAGGAGGTCTTGGAGGGAGGAAAGGGACAGAAATTTTGTACTTCTGTTATAATCTCAATAAAAAGGCTAAGACTTAATTATTACTGCCTTGCAAGGTGGTTCTTTGTTCTCCCTTTTGGAGATTGGAGAATCCTGTTTTCCTTTCTGAAACTGATCACTCCAAAAAGAAAGCAGCACACTGCAGGAAGAAAAGTGCCATAAAACCCTGTTAATGTATATATGATATCATCTTACTCATGTTCCTCCAGCAAACATTGATTGTGGGACCAGTATATAGCATTTGTCATGCCAAATTCTTAGAATTCAGTGGTGGATTCAACAGGCGTTCACACTAGCTTAACCGCAAGAGAACAATGAATGAAGTAACAGGATACTAAATATAAATCGTATGTTCTTTAGAGGAAGCAGTGCGGCAGTATAGGGTGAAAGTTGTAAGAAATGCAGCCTGCATTGGCAGTGGCTTGTTGGCCCAGGACCTTCCTCTCTCTCACCCTCCGTTTTGATCCCTTGGAACGGGAAGGAGCCACGTAGCAAGCATCTTCCAAGTCCCACACACAGAGCCCTGCACTGGCAACTTCTACACAGCATGTCTGCTAGGTAGGCTTTGCTTTTAGCTTCCAGATGGGAAAACTGAGGAGGAAAGAGGAAAAATGGATTTCTTAAAATCCCTGAGCCAACAACCGCAGACGCACAATTGCACCTGTCCCATTCTTCACCAAAACAAAAAAGTGCTGTACAGTAATCTAATCCTGCTGTTATCAGTAAGCACAGTGGCTTACGCAGCCGTGTACAGCAAGCTCAGAACCGATGGTTGTGTGAGTTTGGGATGTTTCTGCACGTCATGGTTCCTGGTGATAGGACAGCAATTCTTACAGCCATAACCCTAGTCTTACTACATTCTTACGGAGTGGAAGACATAATTTGGTTTATCTGACTAAACTCAAAACAAGGAGAAAGGACCTGAGAAAACCAGTGGGGCCTGAGAGTTGTGCTGTGCTCTTTAAACCATGTTCTTAATGCTCTGTGTGTACCTACTCATGCCTGGCCTCACATGTCCATGCCTGGGTAACCTTTTCAGAAGAAGTACTGGATTTCAAGCGTATTTTCCATGTTGCAGAGTATCTGTGCATTGCCTGGGTATTTTGCTGACTTGGGAATGCTATACTGGTTCGTTGGGTAGGGCCTGGGAGTCTGCATTGTTAAACTCCCAGGTCATCCCGATTCAAGGTGTCTGGGCTCACAGTGGGTAGAAAGGTCCTAGAGAGTGAAGTGCTTTGCATGGCCCTTCATAATTTGGTTCAGTAGCTATTTTTTTAGCAGCAGAGTGTGGCCCCAGCCGTAGAGAATGCTTTGTTTCTCTGTGGTGATAGACCTTGCTAGCCTTAGAGCAGTCTACTTATGCCTTCCACTTGACCACCTTGGCAGTAAGGACTGCCTGGGGCTCACTTCTCCCCATGTTTCAATTAATGTTCAGTAAATGTGTTTTGAATGAGTGCACATTGTGTGCTGTGATGGTTCTCATAATTAGATAGGAAGGAAGCCTTAGCAGCCAGGGGTAGGGAATGTTCTCAGAAGAAACCTCACACATGTCTGGATCCTCCAGTGGGAAGGAATTGCCACCCTAGTAGCCTTGATTGGTAATGAAGGACGGATTGTTCACAGACAGATATGAGGTCACTTGGGAGGACAACACAGACTGGGCTCATGTGAATATTAGTATATATCTGTCTATGTCACATGACATAGAGCAGCAAGCTAGAGAATATTTAGAAAAAGACAATCTTTTACATAGGAATTGTTGAAGAAAATTATTTCAAAAGAAATTAGTTTTCTTTGGGGAAAAATGATGTTGATAGAAACTCTACCAAGTGAATTCATTTTCATTTTTATATCTATATTTGTTCACTGTAGTAACATCTGAGCTTTATTTTTTAGACTTGAAATAACTTACACTCGATGGTCTGACCTTTAGTTATGATTGCAGTGACTTTCAGATGTAATTCACTATGTAATTAGTTTATGTAAAAAAGAGGGGGGCAATGGGAGGAGCTTGGCTCAATGTTACGTGGAAAATAAATTGAATAAAGATTTTTAAATAGCTTCTTTAACATGATTAGTTCAATATTTCAATGCATCCAGCATTTGGAACTTGATTTTTCAAATAATGTATGCTTTTTGTAAATTCATAAATATTTTAGTCATGTGAAAAATAGCTCTCTGTGTTAATTTTGAAAACCTGTGTTATTTTTTTTAGGTTGCCTAACATTTTGCATTTTATTGCATGTTTCTTGACTTAAATTGATGACCTTTAAAATAGCTTACTTTGAATAAATCCAAGAGAATCGTGATTTTTTTTTTTAATGGCACATTAGCTGAGGTCAGTGTGGGTGTTATTCTTTATTGTTTCTACCATTAGTCTATTTAAGAACATTTGTCCAATACTCCTAAGTAGAGGGTTTGTGATATGAAGATAATGCTATTAATATTTTGTACTTTCTCTGATGAATGCCGGAACATGAGAACCAACAATGACTAATTTCTAATTAGGAATTGCTATAAAGTTATGAAACAGGGTGGTTTTTTTTTTTCAGCAAAATATTAGAATATTAAATCATCGCATTCCAGAATAGTTGGTGTATTACCCAGGATGCTATAGACAAAGGAAAAACTAAATGGAAGCTTGGCAGAATATATTCTGGGTAAAACCAGATCTTTCTTTAATGGGCATCATCTAATTCCTGATATCATATGTTCAATCACAGTACTGGTGAGTTTTCTTAAACATGGATTCCAGGAGTGAAATCTACTGACCTGGGCTGGAGAGAGTGTGCAGCAATTTGGAGTGAGTACCACTCTTGCAGAAGACCAGAGTTTGATCCCACCACCGTGTCAGGCTATGGGGAACCACCTGTGATTCCAGCTCCACGCGAACCAGCGTTCACACAAATACACCAAACACAGACTTACATGTGTATGCAGAATCAAAAATAATAAAATCAACCTTTAAAATCTTCACAAAACCGCTAACTGAAATAAACAGAGCCTTATTTCATAAGCCAGGTCAAATCTGTGTACATCTTTGTTTTTTTTTTTTTTTCCCATTTTGCATTGTGATGACTGTTTTGATGACTGCTGTGTGCTTTTGCCTGTAGCTGTCATGCTGTGCTGCTTTGTCACTCTTTATGTTGATCGTGAATTGGGTACCAGGTAATCTTTGTACTTTTACCTCTCTCTGGCCTCTCATCCTATCCTTCCGTTAGCTTAGTGACTTCTGGCCACTGGTGCAACTGTCCCTGCTTGAGGCTGGAGGAAGAGTTTAAAATGCAGAGCTCTTCACCAGGGGCCAGGGTGCCTTGTCTCTGGTGCCGCTTGGGGAAGTGCTGTATTTAGATGCTGGACTGCAGATGCATTGCTGCAGTTTAAGGAAAAGCCTTGATAGAATTGCAGTCACAGTGTTCTGGGTGATGTCCTCAAGCTTCTTCCGTGTCTTCAGCTTTGCTGTCCTAGGCTGCTTTCTAATATGGCATACCTAATAAGAGAACTCTGAGCTTCAGACCCAGGGTGTAATTTCTGTCTCTGGGACCTTCATGTATCGGGATATATTAGTAATATTCCAGAGTGAGTGCCAGGGTGAGGTGTATAGTGAGACCTGTCTGCAATAGCAGCAGCAGAGGCAACAGGGAAAAAATACAAGGAAACTATTTCATATTTCATAGTGAGGGAGTGTATGTATGGTGGTACAGTAAAGACGTTAAAGGTGCTGAAAGCTTAATTCTGGCACGTGTGCCCAGCAACTTGAAGCTTGGAGTCCATGCAAATACTTGAACTCTCCAGCATCCTCGTTGGGGTAGCCTCAGTGCTTCAAGTCTGCATTCTCTGCATGCTGCAGACATGCATTAAATGAACTGTGACTTTTAATTTGAGATGTATTTGCAAAGCAATTTCTATAAAAATGGATTTACAGCTTGAAAGCAGGCCTCTGAAGCGCCTGGTAACCCCGTCCGTCCATCTTCCGAGGTAGTTGTGCCTGTTTCTGATTTTAGGCAATTGCGTTTGTGGTGCGCTGGTATTTTGCTTCAGTTTGTGAGAACTAAGGCTCCCTAGAAAGAAAAAAATAAACCCACTTTTGTTCCTAGTTTATTTGCAAACCAGGTCAGACGCCCTTGATTAGCTCTCAGTTGGAGGATAATTTGAACCTTGACAGATTGAATCCAAACAGCAGGGGTTTTCTAGTGTGGCCAGTAGATAGCAAAATAAAGGGAAGCCAGTTCCAGTTCACAGCCGTACAACAGGACTGAATAGATGTGCTCCGGCTAACGAGTAGTTGCTTCAAATATTTACGAAAGGCCCAAGGAAGAAAGAAGACGCTAGCATCTTAGGCAGCTGTCTGCAAGGGAAACCTATTAGAACTAAACATGCTGGATAAGGCCGCAGGGCTGAGAGAGCTGTCAGATACCAAGTGCCCGCAAAGACCGGTTTCACAGGACAGACATCAGAAAGACCTACTTGGACATGAGAGTGGCCTTGCCTTTTGCTTTATTCAACAAATTGTTTTCTTTCATGTTTGAATTGGTTTTAATTCTTCAAGTATTCATATAGATATTAGTTAATACTTTCTAGCCTATGAGGCCGAGTTACTAGGGCGAGTTGTGCCTATTAGGATAAAGTTGCCTCATACACACATCATCTGGGCTTGTATATGAAGTTAGTTGGTGTTGTATGGAAATGCATATTATATGGTGGTTTGTATATGACAGTGACAGCATTTTGCTCTGACGACAGTATGGCTGGGAAGTTCTGTCGTGACATGCAAATGGTGCCTGGGGCAGTGATGGCTTGGTTTCCAGGCTGAGTACAGGTGCGGTCAATCATGTCTGAGGATGCTTTTCCGTGTCCCCAGCAGGGTATCTACTTCTTTAATGCACTACCCCACTTAGAATTTAGCTGAGATTAAAAACGAATTGTACTTGTACTATGTAGATAATTGACATTCATGTCTCACTATTCTCATTTTTAACTATTTCTTTATTCCTCAATAAAAAGCAACTTTAATTTCCCAAGGCTTGAATCTACATTGGAGTAGCTTTGCACGGAGGTTTATCTGGAGGGTCAAGTCACAGGGATCTTGTGATTGGTTCCACTGTGTGCTTTCCGGCCAGTTTCCCCACTAAGGCTGGGGCATGGCCATCCTCCTTCCACTTTTCTAGAGACGATAGACGTGATTGTAGAGACTCTGGCAGAGACCCTGGTAGAGACCGAGAGAGAAGCCATGACTTCATGATCTGACCCTGGCCTGTTGTTTCTGCTTGTGTTCTGTCCATAGTAGCAGAGCTACTCAGGACGCTCCATGGGTGTTGGCAGGTATATTTTCTCCATTCCCTATCTAAACGTCTATGATCAGAAGGTCCGTAATTACCTGTCACCTGGAATGGTGTTTAATCACCTAATTCCCGAGATTCACTAATGTAAGAGGAGAAGATGCCCGAACAGCAGACAGTGATGCTTACGAAGAAAACTAGCCAGGCTCTTTAACTTTTAGCCAAGTATTGCTTACGTGTAGTAAAGGAGGCTGTTTTGATTTTGCCACTTATTAATGTAAATGGGCACATTCACATTGCCCCATAAACGGGGATTGTATTCTGAGTTGCACATGCAAGAGGCTCGGTGTCAGCATCACTGATACTTTTCAGCGAGGAGTTCCCCTTCCTCCTGTGTGGAAATGGGTCTCAATATCTCCCACAGCAGTAACTGCAACGGTGGTGAAATCTGCAAGTCTCTCTTCCTTATTTATTGTATCTGGACTCCACTGATAACACTCAATTTTTGCCCCACTCTGCAGTTATATTAGACCCTTAAACTTAGACTCTTTGTACTTCATCATTGTAATTTACACACTGGGCTGGGACATTCCCTTCAAGACAGTTTGTCTCGTGCCTCCAGCTGCTCCCCAATAGCCATTGTGCTGAATAAGCACTTAGTTCAGTATGTCCTTGATACAATTAATGCAGGCATCTGCAGAAGCGGCCTCGGCGGCAGCAGCTGCACGGCCTTATGGAAGCCAACTTCTGCTTAGCATTGTGATAAAAGAAATAGTTTTGAGCTGAAGCGAATGTTGGCTTATTTTTAGCATAAAGAGAGTTGCACCTGCCAGGGCTAGGGGAGGCCTGAGGTTTGTTGATTACAAGTTCTTGTTAGTGCCATTGTTATTGGTAAAATGGGCATGATGTCATCCTCATGAAGCCGAATTGGCACCCCGTCGAGTGACAAATAATTTACTCTCTGTGGTGTTAGCAGCATGGAGCGCGGGAGTTTTCACAGTTGAGTGCCATGGGACTGCAGAGGTGTGCGGCAGTGAGAGGGATTGATACTCACAATCAGCATGCACAGTAATGGCCAAGGTGTAATGAAACATAAGTGCACAGTTAGGGTACCAGGTGGGGCCCTGGGGCTTTGCATGCACTGACACCACAGTGAGCAGCCCAGCAGCACCATGTGGCAGATTCTCATTTTCTCATTAATCCTTCTGTCCCCAAGTCAGGGCGACATTGACTTTAAACAGCACTTCATCTGTTCAGCGTGTCCTCTCAGCAGTGGATGGAGGTGATGTCATTCATGCTCTCGGTTGACTGCAATATATTAAAATAAATCATCAATCTGATCTTGCTTGCGAGTGATGCTAGCCATCCTTAATGGCGGTCACGTGACTGGCAACTCTAAACTGCTTACCGTTGCAATAGTCATTTTAATAAAGGAGGGCAGCTGCTTATTTAAATTAGCCAAGTGATCTTTGGCCTTAGAAACAAGTTACAAATTAAAGTATGATATACATGCAAAAGAGTTAACAGCTACTAAACGGTGTCTTCTTTGATTGTTGTAAAGCTGGACTATATTTGTAGAAGCTGGCGCGGCTTTTGCTTCACCCATAGCTAAGATTCTCTTTCAGGCAAGCTTCATCATGAGAGACCAGTAAAGGCAGTGTGGCTCATGAGTGCCCTGCATGCCACTGAGCTGCACACGGAAGAATGGTTGAAATAGTAAAAGAGGAAGAATGTCCAAGGACTGTTGCATGGGGAAGTAGTGTTTAGAACTGGCTGAAGTGCTTGACTAGTGTTAGGGCAGCACAGGGAAGGTCCCCAGGGCGTTCACCTCTGGTCGCTTTGGTTATGATTGGAAGGCACTGCGTCTCTTCGCTAGAACACAAGCAGCCTTAGACTTCTCCCATCACTGAGTTTTCTAGGCTACATCTAGTATAACAAAGTGCAGTATCTCAGGATGCCTCAGGTCGGATTCTAGAGCCGTGACTATCACTGACACCATCACGTTAGTAGTGACTTCACCCACAGAAGTAATCCTCCTGGATTTTGTCCTGTGGTGTTCTGAATGCTCCGAAATGGAAAATGGACTACGTGAATGCCCAGTGGCGTGGTGCTGAGGAGGGGAAAGCTTTGTTCTTGGTGCCATAGCTGCTGTCTCTTTTCCCATTGGACTCCCACCTTGTGTCTAGACACATTTCAAATGCCCAACTGGTTTCCCCACATTTGTTTTGAACATGCCTACGAGGCGGTAAATTCACCTCGGTCTGCCGCTTTGTTGCTATATATTCATGTAGGTCGGGGCAGTGCGTGAAACCCCCGTTGTTGCATGTACAAGTACACAGTGTGGGGGTGGACCAAACCACACCAGCAGCTCTTTCTGTGTCTCCCGAAGTTTGTTCATTTGTGCAGAGATCCCAGCAGAAATATCCCAGGGGAGTATTTCAATTCATCAGCAGGCATTTACTAGATCCCGTTGCTAGCTAGGCAGGCTGTGAGGTCCTGCCATGACCTCTTGCCCTGTAGCTATGGTTCTGAGCAGGTCCTGTTCACCAAGTGACAGTCTTCTCATCTGAACCTTGAAGCACCAACTCTGGATGAACAGTGGCTGCTGGGGCTCATGCTTTCTAACAAGTTCTATGGCACACAGATGGGTAAAAGCCCGCGCTTAGCTTACCTTCAGAGATATCACTACACAGGAAAAGTAGAAGAAAGCCACCATCATGGTTCTTAGCCGTTTTCCTTCTTTAAGTGTAGTGATGACCACCTACCCTCAGGCTGTAGACCAGAAATTTCAGGTGACTGAAAGGAATTAGTCAATTGTGTGAATGTCTGAACTCTCCTCTCTTTAATTATTTTTAAACCTGTGGCATAAAATTTTTAGGATTAAAGGAAAATATTATTATCAAAACAAAGAATATTTTCTTGACATAGCTTCTTTACTTCTACATTAAGTAACAAAATATATCTGGTTCTAATATATTCATATATTTAAAGCAGTGGGTGATACTTCAGATAATCTGGAATGAGGGTAGCGTGATATGAAAGAATATTTAATCTCTTATAGGAAAAATATTACAGATACTTTGAATACGTACAAAAGCTTGTTGCCTGTGTTCTGAACTGTGGAACTTCAGTAAGTGGTAACACAAAACTGACTGGATGCTTTTTCCAATCCAAGTTCAGGTTTTTTCTCAGCTATATGCATGCATGAGTTCCTGTTCTACCTTTCTTAGTGAAGAAGACATGGTTATCACCCACGACAGAAAACTCATCTGTAAACTCATTTAGCAGCATCAAAAAAATAGGTCCTGGTAGTAGATAGAATTGCTCGAGAGTGCTTTCTCTCTTGGTAAGCAGGACCAGGCTAGCATGCTTATGTTGTCCTGGCCCTTGCCTGAGACTCCTGGTTGGGGGCTGTGTAGGTAGGACCTGTGGTAGACACTTCAGAATCACGTGACAAAATATGTGGGAGGATTTGACTTGAGGAGGAAAACTGATTTTACTCACTGCTTCCCAGGTTTCCTTCAATGATGCTTGACCTAGTTGAAGCCAGTCAGTTGATGTGGCCACTTGAGTGGCAGAGAAAGCTGCTCAGATTTTTGGTGACTGGAGGAATATGGGGTTGAGGTCTCAATATCCCTAGATCATGCCCCTACCTAACTTTCTCCTTTGGGCTCCACCTCCTAAGGTTTCAGCTCTGCACAATAACCATCGCTAGCTGAGGATCCAGCCTTTGACCCTGGACATATGTAGAACATTTAAGATGTCAGTTATTACATTGCATCTGCTAGTCCCCTTTAGGAGATTTACTGTAGTTCAGAAATTAATATTAAATCTTTCTTGTCATGACTTGCTGGAGCTCATTTGCTGACACTCCAGACATTGGGTCTAGGTTCTAAATGTTCCTTTCTTTGTTGTTGCCGTGAAAACCATCCTGACAGAAGCAACTTACAGAAGGACTTATTCTGCCTCACATTGGAAGAGGCAGCATACAGTACAACAGCCTTTCCTGGCAGTCAAGGAAGCGAGCCTTGAAGAGCTGGTCACATGATGTCTGTCTCAAGAAAGAGAGTGAGGAAGACTGGTGCTCAGCGAGCTTTCTCTTTTCACTCAGGCTGGGACCCTAGCCCAAGGGTCATCACACCTCAGCAAAACCATTATAGGTCCTAAAATCCACTGTGAGAGCATGCACACACACACACACACACACACACACACACACACACACACACACACACACACACACACACACACACACACACACACGATTAACAAAGAAGATTAAGCTCCACAGGCCTCAAACTTAATGTTTTATTTGATCCAATTTTCTGGAAATTGATACATATTCCTTGTTTAATTTATGTGTCACCATACTACTACATTGAATTGTTTGTTAACAAAATATTTGTCTCTTCACTGTGAACTAAGAATGCTTAAAGGCCCCCTAGGCTCAGAGTTCACGATGGTTTGGTGTTAGCTTACATAGATATCTGGACTAAAATCTTGTTTCTGATTTTTACAATGCTGGAAATCAAATTCAGGGTCCTGGACATGATGGGTGAGCCCTGTCCCATTGAACTCTTGCCTCAGCTTCCTGTCCTTTGCTTGAGGCATAGGGCCAGTGAAAAGACAAGTTCATCCCTTATATAAGAGGTTATATTTGTGTAGTTCTAGACATATTATTTATAGACATGAATAGGCACAAACTATATCGTGTGTCTCAAAATTCGTTCTAGACTATTATTTAAAATATTCTAATTTAAGATATTCGTTTTAGAACAAGATCTGCTTTATTATTTTGAAAAGGTGTGATTTTCCAAATGTGTGTTTTCTTGATATCCTTCAGAAGATAAATTCAGAAGTATTATAGCTTTGATTACCAACATTGTTTCCAGAGTTAAGTAAAAATAATGTTTATCAATGGTCTTTAGACCATTCCCAAAAAACTCAATCTTGGCTTTGAAGCTAGTGCATGATTAAAAAGGAGTTTCAAAAGGCCCTGGGGACAGTCCTGGTGAATGTGATTCTGCCTTTAGAGAACTGGGCTGCAGCCTGACTCTCCTCCTGTCCCCTGTGCCTTGTAAGCACACGTCGATGCCTTTACCTGTGAGAAACAGGCTTTCGTCAGACACGGAGTCATCCAGTGCCTTGCTCTTGAGAACAGTGAACCAGGCTTATTTATAAGTTACTCAGCCTGTGTTTCTTTGTTATAGCCACCTGAATAGACCAGAGGAATCATGAGTCTTTCTGCTCTAGGAATTTGTAGATGTTCCCTCAAAACCATCATCTGAAGCTTAATTGTAAGGTTCTTGAACTCAGACACTGTAGCAGAGTGCAAAAGAGGTTGAAGAACAGATTATTTGATATGGCAGCCCAAAGCTCATGCTTAGGTTGCCCTCGAACTTTCCAATGCATTAAAAATAAAAACCTTGGAAGCCTGTTACATTTTTAGGAACTTGATTCTTTATTTTTTCAAATCACAGGTGCCTAGCTTTAAAGAAAAATAAGAAAACTATGTTCTCTCTCTCTCTCTCTCTCTCTCTCTCTCTCTCTCTCTCTCTCTCTCTCTCTCTCCCTCTGCTTTATTATAATGCCAAGCACTGTTCTGTTTGATAACATTCATAGTCGCCATCTCATCGGCGCCCCATCAGATATGTACTGTGATTTACATGTTTTGTAAATGAGAAACTGACTCAAAAACAGGTTCAATGTCTTCCTCAAGAACACACTCCAAGCAGGGTGGACCAGAGCCCAGTATCTTAACTGCCCTTTCTCCCAGTGCTGAGTTAGTAGCTTATGGCAAAAGGGATCTGTTGACCCAGACCCACACCCGCCAGGGTCAGCATCCTATCTGCTTCTGTGGATGCTGTAAAGGCGTTCCTTTGTCTAGTGTTGTAATTTCTCAACACTGGCTTGACCTCATTTATTTTTCTGTATTCTTAAGATATGTTCATGGCCAGACCTTTGTTGGAGTCTGGGAGGCTGTGGGGAGTAATGGATGTGGTAGGAGGACTGTAGGGCTAAAGGTTGCTAAAGGGAGACAGGGATATCAAGAAGCCCAATTTCAGCGATTGAGAAATAGTATTGGCAGATCCAGAATTCTGCGTTGAAGGGGTCTGGCATTGGCAGCCCTGCATGGAAGGGCGTGCTTTGATGTTATGTACAATTGGATCTAAACTGGATTGAAGGGCGCTGGGCTTGGGTAGAGGTTAATAACGGGCTAGAGGTGGTTTCCGGGCACATCGCTAAAGCCCCTACAATCTAGCTTTGGGTATCCCTCAGTATTCAAAGAATTGGAATGACACACTAAGAAATAGAATCGTGTAGAGGAAAGGTGTTTTAGTTTTAGTTTTGTTCCAGTGTGAGCTGCTTTGTTTCTTGGTGAAATAGAACAAGGAAGTAGAAAGCAAGATTTGAAATTACTGGAGAGCCAAGACTTAGTTGAGGGAGAATGATTTCAGAGGAGATGGAGCACTGATAAGCTTAGCCAAGCAAGGGGTCCAGGAACATGACCTATCCTGCTATGACAGGGAAAAGCTGAGGCAGCGGCAGAGGTGGGGTGGGGTGGTGGATCATGTAAAATATACCCTGAGAAATCGGGATGACAGTTTAAGGCTTTGAAAATCAATTCTCCCTAGCTCTCTCAGTACGTGGGGATTTATGGAGAAGCGTTCTGACCTATTAACTTCGTGTGTGTGTGTGTGTGTGTGTGTGTGTTCGCGTGCTCACAACCTCGAGAATGCATTTGAATTAATAAAAATAAATTTTAATAATTCAGGAAGAACTTGAGCCCGCTCCAGTGTTTGGATTACAGGCCCTCAGGTTGGCTGCAGCGCCTGGGCCGTGGGCAGGGCTGGGATCACTGTCTCCAGGAGAGGGCAGCAGCGTAGCGCGAGCCTTTGAGCTGGGCCGCGCTTCCTGTGTGTTTGCCTACTCAAAACTAAGCAAGCAATTTGGTATTTTGGTCACCATTGCCTTAAGTGATGAAAAAAAGGGGGAGTCTCTAGAGATATTTAATAATATTACAATTTATTAAACTCGTAGTCTCACCGAAGTGGCAGGACCGGAGCATTCAAAGCTCTAAACATACCTTGTGTGGAAGAAAGGCTTCTGTTGGGAACATTTCGGGCGATTTAGGCCTAATTTTGTTCCAGCTTGTGTGTGGTTTGTGTAGTAAGACATTCAGAAAAGGCTCACCAGCTAAATAGTTTATAAAATACAAACTCTGGGAATATAGGCCTAATTGGGCTTGTTGAAAGAATTTTTAACATATAAACATTAATTTTTTATTGAGCATTGACCAAATTGAGAAAAGGCTAAACTTACATGTTAAAATAATCTGACATCTTCACTGCAGATCCAAAATTTCTGAAAATGTAAATAAATTAAATGTAGGCTGTGTTCTGCCATCTGTAATGAATTAGCATTCCGTTTTACCAGCTGCTGCTGGGGCTTGGTGCTAACTCCAGATCACAGCTCACCGGTGGGCTGCTGCTAAATTTAAGAACCTGGGGTTTAAAACTGGCAGAGTTAGACTGGCTATTAGAAAAGTCTCTGCCATTATGAGTAGCAGATATTTCCACTTGGGACAGGAAATATGTGTCTACTTTTTGTACAGATGTTGTCAGACAAATGAGGAGGCCAAACCACTGCTTCTTACAACCAACATGGCAGGCAGATGGCTCTGGGGGCCACTGCTATCTGTGGTTAGAGTTGCCCTGGAAGGGGAAAGCAAACAACTGTAGCAGTCATTTCTTATACTTAAAAAATGTTTCATGTGTGCGCATGCGTGCCTGTTTGCCTTTGAGGTCACAAGAAGTCATCGGATCCCTTGAAACTGTAGTCATAATTCTGGGAACGGAAACCCAGTCTTCTGCAACTGCTGAATTTGTTTTGTAATATATACGTATTAATCTAGTGTGTATGGTGTATGTGGGTGTGTATGGGGTGTGTGTGTAGGGGCCTGTCTGTATGTGACTTATGGGGTATGTGGGTTGTGTGTGGGGTTAGCACATGTATGGTGGGCGAGGAGAGGGTGGGGTATGTGTGCTTGTGAGGGTGTGGGGTGTTGGGGGCTTTCGAAGAGGATGTAGTGTGTGTGCCTGTGTGTACGGGCATACTCATGGAGGTCAGAGGACATTTTGCCTTTCGTTTCACCATATGGAACTCGGGTTGTCAGGTCTGGCTGCATTCTCCCATATCCATTGAGCCATCTCAAAGGCCTGCAATACAAATAATCCTGTAAGCAACAGAAAACATTCTAGAAAAAATGGAAATGTTTATATACTGGTGAGAAATTTCATGCTCCAAATTAAGCTTATTGATGTTGCTTCATTTTCTGTCTTTTTAATTTGAGCCTGTAGGAAGTAGACCTCTAAACAGTAAATACACATGTGTGTGTCTCACCATGGAACTAAGGCTGATCTCAAGCAATCCTCCTGCCTCAACATCCTGGGTGCTGGGATTACAGGTCTGTGCCACGTATACCTGGCTAAGACTAAACGTTTTGGAGTCAGGCAGGTCTTGCTCAAATTTGAATTATGTTACCTCTTGGGCTCATGGCCTTGTAAAATCCCTTCCATTTTCCAAGCTTCAGTTTCCTCATCTGTGTAGAATGTCAGTAATAACACTTACCCTTTGAAGTTGTTCCATCATGTGGGACTTTCCCTAGAGGCTGAAAGTGTATTACAGGAAGAGTGGGCGTGGCCTGTTGGTGCCAATCTCTGTCATTGCACTGCTCAGGGGATGGAGCAGAACTTCACTGTGATAAGTGATATCTGATGCTTGGAATACAAATAGTGGGTATGAGGCTTTAGCAATGGGCAGACCACCCCGGACATTTCTGGTCTTATTTTTGTGGAAATGTGCCTGAATTGTTGTATCCCTGCCATTAGTTTGCTTTTGTTGTTTCTTCCTTGGCCTAGATTTAGTGAAAGCACAAACTCTGGCTAGAAGTTATTTGCTTGCCTCAGAACTGAAACATGGCTGTATCGGAAATGCCCATGTTACCATTGCCTCATAAGCAGTATTTGTTCCCATTCTAAAAGTGTCACTGAGACCTGTGTGATGGCTAATCTCGACTTGACATACTGAGAAGATAGAAACTCACTTGTGGAATTGCTACCATTGATTGGCCCATGGATATGTCTTGGGGGAAGGGGTTCTTTTCCTGATAGTTAATTTATGTAAGAGGGCTGAGCCCATGTGAGTGGTGTCAAAGCCCACTGTTAGTGGTGCCATTCCCTGGGCTCTATAGGAAAAGTAGCAGAATCTGAGCCTGGGAGCAAGTCAGTAAGCAGCATTCCTTATGGCTTCCCCTTCTGGCTTAAAGTCCTGTCCTGACTTTGGTAATGATGAATTGTGACCTGGAAGTGGAAGCCAAAGACAGAACAAAGGCAAATAAACCCTCTCGTCCCAAGCCGCTTTTGGTCTGTGTTTTATCGCCGCAGCCAGAGAAATTGGACTAGAATAGTATGTTAGCCCTATGAGTTTAATACGTTCAAGTCCCTTAGGTCAGGGAACACATTTACTTAATGTAGGACATGTGCAAGGTGATGAAGTATAAATTCGGCCTCCTACAGCCTAGGTTCAGAACATGAGGGTGTGACTGATGTGAATACCACAGAATCAGGTGCACCTATGGCCTGAACAGCCGTGTGACCAGATCAGTGCAGCTGGTCAAGCTTTACTCAGGCCATGCTGTTAAATGTAGAGCAAAAATAGGTCCTCAAGCACTTCATAAGGGAGAGGTACAGAGATACTCCTGGTGTTTAAATAGGGTAGTGATTCTAACCCAGACAAAACTGAGTGTTTTCCACAGCTCTGCAATCTAAAACCTGACAAAACTTGGGGAATTTTTAGCCTGCTGCCTTGAAGGTATGTCAGAGCCTTTTTGGAATCCTCTGTTACCTTTATCTCTTATTCCCACTGTTCCAGAATCCTCAGGTGGCCTCAGGGTCAACTGACTGACCTGCATCTATCTAACTAGTATGCAGGCCAGCTTGAACTGGCTGCCCTAGGGCTGACACCTGTGTCATAGGCTCACTGTGCCATACCCAGGCTGGCCCCGATCCCTGCTTCTTCAGCTGTATCTTAGTATGAACCCAGAGCACCTGTTCATGACTCTCAATTACTTCTGTGTTCATTTCTTTGTGTTCCCTATGCACACATGAGTCATGACTTGGTCCTTCTTTTAAGCTTGTGCGCTGAGATCACTCCTGACTGAGCCTTTTTTCTTTTAGAATCTGACTCTATCACTTGCCTTGTTTTGACTTGTTCCTTACACAGCCCGAGCCTCTGCCGTTGGCTTTGTGTGGCTAAAACCTAGCCCCGCAGGCTGAGAAGTTACCCCATGTGCTCTCTATTGCTGACTTTGGACTTGACTGCCCCACTTGTGCTGTTCTGTCAAGGTCATAACCTAGTATTCACCTACTAAATTCGGAGTCTTTGCTGACGCCATGTCCTGTGCTCAAACTGCTGTAAGAGTTGGGGGATCCGTTCTGACTGCCTTGCTAGCTCTTTCCTCTCCCCTGCACATTTATGTTTTCTGTGTTGCATTGTAGTTATGGGGGCTACATTTTACCGCTGCAACTAGATTGCGAGGTAGTGCTCTCTCTCAGGTCATGGGTTCTGTTAGTGGAGTGGTGTAGGGATTCAGGCTTAGACAATAGGGCAACAGGGCCAAATGTCTCCCTTATTTGCCTATCTAGTGATCTTCTCCCTGTTCCCTCAAGGCTTTCCTCTGTGACAGTCTCTCCTTGCTCACAGTACAGAATCCATCTTGCTCTTGTACCTCCAGACAACACCGTTGTTCCCAACTTTCTACTTCAATACTTCGACCTTTAAAGCTCACCGTCATGGCTTGCATGTGACAAATTTGGAGATGCTTTTGCGTAAGCTTCGGACTGAACTCAGATGCTGCTGTTCATTTCTGTAGCTCAGAACCTCTGTGCTCCCTCAAAGTCTTGTTCCCTAGGAAGGCGAAGGACACTTTTGTCGTATAAGGAAGAGTTGGTCTTCTCTGATCATAAGTAGAATTCCAAACTACTTTGATATGGTTTAGAAGAAGTCAGGTAAATAATTACCCTGCGTGTTACGCATCAGCCACTTTAACAGCTTCTGTACCGTTTAACTTTAAAAACCGTTTCAGGTAATCTTTGTTCACACTCGACAGATGAAGAACTAAAGAATCAAAGAATATCCACAAAACAAGATGCTTATCGCTGCCTGGCTGACTTGCCTCCATCATTGCTGGTATAGAGACATTTAACCCTTCTTTGTCTTCGACACTTGAGAGCAGTAAATACCTCTTCTCCCTCGGAATTTCTAGGCATGCCCCTCTTCTAGCCCTTCCCTAACTTCCGGCTTCTAGTCCAGCCAGTGTGTGACCTTTACCCTGGAGTACTTCTGAGCCCCAGAACCTGACCCATTTAAGCAGAATCTTGATCATGTTTGCTTTTGTCTGTAAGCAGAGCCTTTCGTTATTGTGAGTGACGGGTTTATCCCGACTGGCATGTTTTCATCTGACAATGCAGAGTTCTGACAGAGTCCACTCTCCTGCAAGCTTTCTGTCTTCTCTCTCTTGGGGGTCATCTTTCCCTTCCTCATTTCTGTGCCTCTCTGGGTGTTGGAAGAGAATAGCCTGACTTTGTTTTGCCTGTTCATCTTGTTAGAGAACCATGTTTTATTTACCGCCTTACAAGGTTTAAGTATCATACAATTTGGAGGCTTTAACTGCTCAATGGTCAACAGAAAATTTGTGTAAACAACCCGCGTTTTCTATGCCACAGACATAAGGGCAAGCATTTGTTTGGGTTTTTGTTTGTTTGTTTGTGGGTTTTTTTAGTCTTTTGGTTTTCTTTTTAATGATGTTTCTGTAAGAAGTTCTCTTAGGAATCAATATGAAAAGTTGACAAGGGCTCGAGAACATGCAGAGTATAAATATGAAGTAGTAGCATGTCGCTCTATATATTCCAAGGATTTATTTATTGATTTTTCTTATATCGGGTTTCTCCTCGGCCCCAGCTGATCTTGAGCTCAGTGTGTAGCTCAGGTAGGCCCCAGGCTCTGGGCACCCTTGCCTTTGTCTAGTTCTGGGCTTACACATGAGCACCACTCTGTCCGTTTTTATGATGCTTAGACATGAATCAAATGCTGTAATATGTCACCCTATATTATAAATAAGAATTTATTTCATGTGATCTTTTAATCATTTGTATATTTCTCTATAAATTATGTCTTATTTATAATTTGTTTCTTGAATTTGTTTATAGTTTGAGTTTAAGAGCATATTTGGGAAGTGGATTATTTAAAATTTAAATAGTCAGTTTCTGTATTTTAAAGGGAAGAAAGAAGCTCTACACAATAGTCCAGTGAGGAGGAATAATATTTCTCATTATTTCTTATGCACATTTGCCTATTCACTAGGTACAAGAAAAATGCCAGGAAACGTCTTGGGCAGGTTATGGGACTCCCTCATCAGGGGACTTAGGATGAAATCACTCACCAAGGTGGTATCTTCTGTTCCACAACTTTCTTTGCCTTTAACTCATTGTCACCCCGAGTGTATTTTAGGATGAAGGTGTAGAAGAGAAGGACAGGCAATTGCTTTTCTAATGTGTTTCCCTTTTGCCATGACAGTTTGTAAGCATATGAGTGCATCTGAGAGTGACCAACAGCCTCTACATCTCAGTTCTTGAAGATCCCAGTCACCATGTGTCATAAAGAAAGATTTTGGGACCATTCCCAAGGTTTCTGTGCCAAAGGCCCTGGGGTGCATTTCAGGCTCTAAGATGATACTGAGCAGTTGGTCCAGTATGACACTTCATGATGCAGCATAGTTTATGGTGTCCAGAAGCATATATTTCCTGTGTTTGATGTATCAATGCATAGACTTTATTCGTACACTGAATTCTGTGCATTTGTCATTGTCCTTACCTTCAGTTCACCTGTGATCCAGCTCTCGTATTTTCTAGCTTGATCATTTATAAATGGGAAAGCTATTGATTTTGCTATACTTATTTAGAACTTGATTGCACTTCTTTTTATTAATTATTAACCTAGTGGCTTTTTCGTTGCTTCTTTGGGGTCTTGCTGGTAAACAATTATATTTTTTCAATTTTTTTCTTAGGACTCCATTTATCTCTGAAATTTCTGGGTATAAAATGTCTTTTGTCCTTCCTTCCTTCCTTCCTTCCTTCCTTCCTTCCTTCCTTCCTTCCTTCCTTCCTCTTTCCTGTCCATCTTTTTTTGGTTGCAGTTTTAATTTCTTAAGTCTATCTTTTTAAGTTCACTTTTATATACTTTCAAATCTCTTGCTTCTAGAAGCCTTCAAGTGAGTTCAGTCTTTTATACTCACACTTTAAAATATGTTGTGTTTGGACACTATAGCTGTACATACAGCCCTGGTCCAGAGCAGTTGGCTGGCCTGTAAAATGCATCCGTGTTTCCTGATGCCTGGATCTTCTTCATGCAAGTCCTGGCGGAGAGGGATTGCTTCTTTGTTCTGGGGTTTGTCTCTCCTAGATGGCACATGAATGCAATTATTCATACGAAGCCTGATGAGGTTCCAAATGTTCTGTCCCCTCGTGTGGTGCCTGAAGATCCCTTTGTTTTACACTGAAGGAATTTGGGAAATGGCCATTGTGACCTACACACAAGAGTGTCATCTAAGACATGCCCTTCTTAAACTCGCTGGAAAGGTTTGCCCTGTCTTCAGTGACATAGGGCCACCTGGCAGAGTCTGCAGGGACAGGCCAGCCTAGCTCTGCACAGTTCACTGTCTTCAGCTCAAGCCCCTTTGCCAGATTTTCTCACAGCTTTCATTCTCTACCGAACCTGGCATAGGCACACAGGCTGAGCCAGCTCTGTATCCCTTATTTCCTCATGGAGACCCTTGGTTGGATAAGGAAATCCTCCTGTTTTACACTAAATATATTGGCTTATATTTCTTTTTCATTTCTTATTTCACCAGTTTCATTTACAGGACCCCACATGAAAATCCACGAAGATGGCAGAAATAGATCTTCTTTCCCTCTACTATGAACCCTTTCCTTCCGGTCTCTGTCATTTAGCACAATGTAGTAAGGTTCATTGATATGTCTGCTCATCGATTTCTTTTCATTTTTGAGTGGTGTTCAATTTTAATGAAGGGCTTAGGGTTTTTGTTTCTTTGCTTGGGGGATGCCATTTTTGGTGTTTCGGACAGAGTAAAGCTATTAGGAAAACCATATTGTCATTTATTACCTTCCAATCCCGGTTCTACTTAATTCCTTGGAGCCTTTGTTTATCATCTCTTGATAATTATGTGTTTATAAGGCACAGTTTGGTGTTTCAGTGCCTGTATGCAGTATTTAATGATTAAATGTCTGTATCCATGTCTTTGTGTTTTTAAGGATGCGATTTTAAAACAATGAACAATATTCAAAAACTCGGAAAAGAATTCTTTTTTAAAAAAATCGTATTTAGCATTGCTGGGGATTGGTCTCTGAGGTTTTGAAGTCCTTTCTCCTTTCTGCGAAGCTTTTCCATGGTAGAGGTGAAATAAGCACCAAGCCTAGGGCTCAAGGCCACTCTCCCACCCAGCCACGCACTGCAAGTTTTCTTTCCTTAGTATAGACTTAGGTGGGCCCTTGTGGAAGGAGTGGAGAAGCTAACTCAGAGTCCTAATACCTATTCTGAATCTCACCTAGACTTCACAAGTGCCTATCACTGTCTCTCATATTCCAGGCTGAAAATTAGCACTTAAAAGATGCCGATATGCAAAGTTTATTACATTACTATCCATAAATGTCCTTTAGTGGATGTGGGATAACTGGATTTTCACTCTCTTGTGGTGTTTATATAGACACAATGTGACTTCTACGTTGAATGTTGGAGTGAGTTCTCTACAGGATTAGGAATGAGGTGTGAAAACAAGTTCACAGCCCCAGTGTGCAGGCTGTCCTTCCTACCGCTCCTCACCACTGTCTATCACAACTCATCCCACCCTTTCTCCTTTTCTGTTTTAGATTTAGCTTGGTTTAAGACAGGTTGGCTTTGAACTTGGAATTCTCCTAGTTTAGACTTCTTGTTGCTATGATCATAAGGCATCAGAGATCTTGAGCAAAAATAGGACTCAGAAGCTTTTGGCTTGAGCTATAACAAGGCCACTCATTAGCAGTAGGTGTGTGGGCGTGCTGTCACCTAACTGGAGACAAGACAACTCCCTATATTATGTGATGTGCCAGCTTTCTTCTCTCCCCATGTCCATGTCTTACATGTATACATGGTTCTTAGGCTTTGCTCATGTTTTTTTCCTGTTTTAAATTTACTCCCAAGGTTGTGTCCCATCTCAGACTTGCTACAGCATCCTCAGAGTTGTTGTGACTTTTGTCTCCACCTCTGTAAGCCCTGGGGTTACCTGTAGCTGGTTTTTGTGGATCTGTGAAACAAGTATGTCTAAGCTCTGAAGCAACCTTACCAAGGAATTAACCTGGACTTTTATTACAGTAGTGTAGAAGACATGGGGATGTGCTAAAGTACGCCCCAGAGCTGTGGCCAGCCAAATCCTTACTAAAGAGCCTGGTGTTTTTTCTTCCAGCGAGAAACAGATGGAGACCATCTAGGAGGGAGAGTCGAAAGGAAGGAGGGGGCCTTACTTAAGAGAGTACACTAGGTGGCTCAGCAAGGAAAACACTTGCTACCAAATTTGAGTTTCGTCGTTTATGTGTGGACAGCTACAAAGAAGAACATCGATGCTTTAAATATCTATTTTAAACTTTCAGAGATGTGGCCAAAGAATATCCGCGGGTGAAAAGACATAGCTGCATAGAACTCCAAATAGAACACAGTTTGTACAGAGAAGCTCTGTAGCTCAGTGGTACAGCACTTGTCAACCATGTGAGGCCCTAGCTTCAGTTCCAGTGCTGTGGAGGCATTAAACTGTATGTCCATCACCCTAAGCTGTGTGCACAGACTCCAGGACCCACGAGCAGTACTCACTTTAAAATCGACTTTTTCCTGAGGGCCTCTGTGGGTGATTTCTAAGGGTTTGTGTTTTGGGGTGTCTCATCATACAACACGTATATGTGTATATGTATGTATATGTATATGTGTATGTATAGGTATACGTACACACACACACACACACACACACACACACACACACACACACACACACAGAGGCACACCCACGATCTTATACTGTTTATGTAGTCTAACCTAGCTTTGAGCTCTCGATCTTCCTGCCTTACCTTTCCCAGTGCTAAGATGTCAGCCCCCACAAGTGTTTTTGAGGGTTTTTTTTTCCTTTCTTTCTTTTTTAACTTCAAGCTGACTCTCCACTTCCCCTTGACTTGGTGAAGTTTTGCTGCAGTGCTCACTGTCAGGGCTTTCCTTGAGGAGTCCAACTTTGTTGCAGCCGTGGCTCTAAGCACCTGTGATGGTTAAATTGAGTGAATTAAACTGAAGCAAAGTCAAGTGGATGAGAGAGTCCTGGTCTTCCCCTGACCATCTGCTCCTGTGACAGGCTGACAAAGGTCACGTTTACTGAGGACCTGGGCTGGATCGGAGGGAGCAGGTGCAGAGTCGTGGGCTCCTTTTGTGCTGCACCTGCTTCTCCACAGGTAAGTAGAAACAGCTGCCGAAGGCAGAGAGGCATGGCCCTGTAGGTGGGTCTGGAATGAGCCCAAATATGTAGCTGTCTGTGCCGCCTCATTTCTGATCGTTGATATCACAAAAGAAGTGCATCAGGGTATCTTAGTAAAACCAAGTTCTTTGGGATCGTGAGCAGAGTCCATCAGATAATTGTGATTCATTGAAGCTGCAGCGCCGACTGCATTTGTGGCCAGCAGCTGTCACGAAATATTCTCTGGCTTTCTGCTTGTCTCAGAGCAAGAGAACAACAGAGCTCGGTGTGTCCCCTCTCTATAACTAAATGTTTATTGGTATATTTGCTTTAGAGCTGACTAAATGTTCTCTAATGGCTTTGATAAAGCCTAGGGGATGAGTGTCTATGGGAAGTGATGTCAATTTACAGTGTATTTGCTTTGCCTTGTTGTATTTTTGTTGTTGTTGTTGTTCTAGACGTAACCCCACTTAGCTGTTCATAAGGCATCCTGTCTGTGTGGTTCGCGCAGTATCCTGACTTCATTGTCAGTTAAAATATTGTTTTCCTACCTGTGGTATCTGCTTGATTTGGGACAAGACATTTCACATCTGCATAGTTTTTGCTGTTGGGCAAAATGAAACTTAGAACCAGCTTCATTGAGTGTTTGGTGGAAGTAGGTAAATTACAAAATCGGCACCAAGTACCAATCGTAGGGATAGACAGGGACTAAGCACTGGACAACTTGCTCTGACTGTTATTACTATTGGTGACATATTAATGAGGGACCAGAAGACGGGTTGCATTAGTTTGGATGTTCCTCCTTGGAGCCGCAATTAGCTCTTACAGCTTTAGCTCATGCTTGTGCGATGATCTTTGCTGAAGCATCTGAGTGCAGGGACTGAATGCACAGGGAAGGGAGAAACAGTAAACTTGGACCTGTTGCTGGGCACTGAGTTCGGTTTAGTGAATGTGGGAGTGGAGTTGTTAGAGATGCTGGCGGTTAGTTCGCAAGCTTTGTCTGCACAGCAAGCATCTCAAAGGTTACTGGGGAGCAGTGAGATTCAGTTGCTCATCAGTATGTCACTTTCTTCAATTGTTTGATTCTTTAAAAATACGTAACTATTTTCAGTCAGGTGCTTTTTAAAAATTATAATATTTAAGTAAATTTAGTTTTTCTAACATACAACTGGAACGGTCATCATAAGTAGACACTTGCTTATACATTTAGCAACATGCAGCTCATCTGTGGAGCACAGCTTATAGCACTTGGTTTTCTCCTTCCACCTGATGTGCCCGAGAGCTGCAACTAAAGTTGTCAGTCTTGATGACAAGAACCTTTCTTTACCACTGAGCCGTCTCCCCAGCCCTCTTCTGTCCTGGGTTTTCAGATTTATACCACGTGATTCTTTCTGTGACTCAGGAGAAAGAACATTTCAACACGTGGCAGCTTCTAGATTTATAAAACTCTGTTATGCTTTTGACGGAAGTTGGAGTGACCCTCACGGTAAAGACTTCCCATCTCGTGAGAACTGCCATGTGGAGACGTTTGAGGGAAGTCTTCCATTTTAGGCTCCATGGACATAAGAACTGTCCGATATCCATTAGTTCTTATGCTGAACCATACACTGCCACTTTGGGCTTGGGGTAAGTAAAAACTATTGCCAGGTTTTCTCGAGAATTAGTAAATTTTAATTTTATCACAATTTTCAAAAAAAAATACAGATAAAGTCTAAGTTCCTTAACTAGTATTCCATATGTCCTGCTTCTTGAACCAGCTGCTCCCAGGAATTTGATGTGCTTACCTGCCTACCTTCTCAATTCAGGAGTGCTTATGGGGATGTTTATAGTATATTTTTAGGTTTTTCTCTTTTTTTCCCAAAATGTTTGTTTGTTTGTTGTTTGTTGTTTGTGTGTGTGCACATTTGTGAGCTATCACATTATTGTGTGACAGACTCCTGGACACATGCGATGTGCACATATCTTCTCATCCCAGAAAGGGATCCTTGCTGACACCAAAGTATGCACACCCCTGAAATCTAGCTTGGTGAACAAATGTGTTTTATTGGGGCCACTTGAAAGAATATGGGCGATGGATTACTTATAGGGGCAAAAATGATTCAGACAGATGTGTCACAATTCCATTCTACGTGGCTTTTCAGAAACCATGTAAATCAAGTAAGATAGCACGAGGAAGGAAGCTGTTCTTTGGTGAGGCTGTGCAGTCCCTGATCTAACCATGTTGCTGTGCAGTGGATATGCAGATAGCACATATCTGTGTTACACGCATGGAGGCACTGAAAAGTCCTTCCAAAAATAGACCATTCTACTAGATACTCAACTTTATATTCAGTCAAGGAGCAAGACTACTATACAAGTTCTTAAGGTAAAGATCAGGTCTATGTATATGTGTAAACAAAATTGCTATTAAAATACCCAAGCTTCATTTCAGTTTTATATTCAAAGGCTTTAAAATGTAAGTGTGCGTTGTCTTTGTTTTCTATACTGACTATGAGTTAGCTTTCTTTTCCAAATATAAAATAATATAAACAGATTTAATTATTAAATGTAGTTAATTATTCAAATGCATTATTTATTTTACTCTATCCCTCCAGGTAGCCTCAGTTCTGGATTGTGTAGTCTTAGTCTCTCATGCCCCCAACCCGTCTCCTCTTTCAACTCCTCCTCTTATATTCCTATCATCCTCATTCCGACTATTTATGCATTCCCCACCCTCTCATCCTCATAGTGTTGAGGACTTCTTTCTGTTGCCAAGGACTCTTTCCATATCTGTGGTTGGGATCCTCTGAATGGGGTTTTTAGGCACATCAGACAATAATAAACATGTTTCCTAAGTGTAATGGTCTTTCTGAGAGTAGCATCTCACTTAGGCTTTCCCTGTGGTCTTCTCAACAACAGCCTAATTTTTGTAACTCTGAAGTGACCTGCTTTTGTTCACGTGACTCATTTCTTTGACATCTGAAATCAGAAAGCTTGAAACTCAGACCCCCTCTTCCTACAACCAGTGAATGCTGTACTACATTTTGGAAGAGCATGGCTAAATCCAATATGCTTCCATGATCTCAGGATGAAGAAGACTAAATAGCATTCATAGAGTCAATTATATGTGTCTTGTTTTCTTCGCAGTATAATTTTTATTAAGATATTTTTATTAGGATGCAACTTTTAAAAAGTATTTTTTGTTCTGTTTATGTGTGTTTTTGCCAGCCTGTTTATCTGTGTACCACATTGAGGACAGAAGATGGTGGCAGATCCCCATAACTAGAATTACAGAGAGTTGTGAGCTTCCATGTGGGCGCTGGGAATTGAACCCTAGCCTATTGGAAGAACAGCCAGTGCTCTTACCTGACAAGGCCAGTCTTTGCTTGGAGAGGGCTTCTGAGAGAAGGGGTGCCTGGGAGCAGCAAAAACAAAAACAAACAAACAAACAAACAAACGAAATGACTCAGAAAGTCAAACCGTGGGTCCAAGCTGGCAGCCTATGTTCAGCTCCAGATCACTTCCTAGACAGCTCTCTGTATGTAGCTCTTAGCTCTACAGTCTGCTCAACACAGCTTGTTAGGCTGTGCTCTCTCTCTTTGTGTGTGTTCTGCTGGAGACAGTCTTTTCTTGCTATTCTAAAAAACTCTCTGCTTTCTGATATCTAGCTTTCTGCTTGTGATAGCTATCTGGATAGATCATAGGTTTTCGACTCTGGTCAGAAATTCTTACATCTTCTGGCCAAGTTAGAAATCTTGTTAGAAAAATTCTAAAAGTAATTCTTGGGGGTTCTGATCAAAATCAGAAACACAGAAAACATTCTAAAAGAGTTGTGTTTGTTCACTAAGTTATTATGACCTTTGTCAGGAATTCTGTCACAAAAAAAAAAAAATTCAAAAAGAGCTATGAAAAAAAGACTAAAAGAGCTGTGTTTGCTCTCCACGGAGTTTTTCCACCAAAATCAGAGTTTCTGTTAGAAAAAGCTTTTAAGAGCTGTGCTCACTCTCTAGAGATCTTCAGACAGCTCTGCTCTAGCTACAGTAAATTTAAAAAAAAAAAAAAAAAAAAAAAAAAAAGAACTCCTATCACTTTCTTCTGGCTCATCTCATGCAGACAAAAAGCTCAGGTTTTTTTTTTTTTTTATTTACATATCAGTTATTTATTCCAGATTTCCTTTTGACCATCCCATGAATCAGCATTTCACCCCTTGACTCTTAGGAAGAGACAGCAAGCCCAAACTCAGACAATAAGATAGCAGTTGGGGGGGTTTCGGATTTAGCTCAGTGGTAGAGTGCTTGCCTAGCAAGCCCAAGGCCCTGGGTTCGGTCCCCAGGTCCCCAGCTCCGAAAAAAAAAGAAAAAAAAAAAAAAGATAGCTCAGTGGGACCTACACTCTGGAATTTCCATTCTCACCATTCTTGGACCTAAGTTTGCTGTCATAGGCTGACCTTGAACTCAGGAATCTGCCTGCATTTGCATCTGCCTGTCTTTGTATCTTTCTGACAAGCTGGCTCATAGTACAGTTGCCTCTGTTCCTTTAGATCTGTGAAGCTCCTTATATAATTCATATTGCATCCTTATATTTTTGTGTAGTTGTATATTTTCAAACTCATGTTTTCAGTGTTTTTCCCCACAGCCTTAGGGCTGTCCTGAAGGTCACAATGTCCTACCATTTTGCTGAGACATAGACATGCTTTCGCTTCCAGGACTCATGCTGTCTTTGATTATTATGGAGTCATTAGCTTGGCAGACAGGGCATTCTTTGAAGGATGTACATGAAAATATGTACAGTATTTCACAAATAAGCTTTATGCCTGCAGCAATCTTTGTCATGCTGGCTCTATTCCAGGAGCAGGAAATCATGCCATACTGTCTCTTACATGGCCATGCTGAACTCAACACTTAACTATTGAGCCATCTCTTCAGTCCAGTATATTTTTTAAAGCAGTTTTGTTTGAATTTATTATTTTTTATCAGCTTATACTAATGGTGCACTCTAATCAACTGCTAAAGAGCGTCTTGAAGACTATCATATAATGTTTTGTATTTTATTTGTATAAAACTCAAGAGATGGGCTAATATATAATTTTCTGAGTACTCCAACTATGGTATTTCCGTTAACTTTTGGGGAATCATTCTTTTACTTTCTTTTTTTTTAATTGGGTATTTTATTTATTTTTCATTTCAAATACTATCCCCATTACCAGTTTCCCCTCTGCAAACCTCCTATCCTCCCCCCACCCCCGATTTTATAAGAGTGCCTTCCACCCACCCACCCATTCCCACCTCACCTCCTTAGCATTCCCCTACACTGGGGCATGGAGCCTTCACAGAACCAAGAGCCTTTCCTCCCATGGATGCCAGATATGGCCATCCTCTGCTCCATATGCAGCTGGAGCCATGGGTCCCTTCATGTATACTCTTTGGTTGGTGGTTTAGTTCCTAGGAGCTCTGGGGGTCTGCGGGAGGGAATCATTCTTACAAATGTTCCTTTAGGACATCTTCTCTGCAAGTACCAGGTACTTACACAGACCTAGATTATGTTGCCTATAGGCTAACAGGCTGCATGCATGAACACTATTACATGTACCATCCTTTTTTGGGAAATTTTATCTTTTGTTGCTAAGCTGTTGCATTGGTAAGCACAACTTTAACGTTGGTAGACATGCTACCTAACTTCAGCATTGGTGAGCATAGTGTGTAACTCCAGCTTTGTTCAACACAGTGAGTACTGTGGCATTGGTGTGTATGGTGAGCTCTGGTATTGGTATTTATGGTGAGCACAGTGAGTTACTGTGCTGTCGGTGTGCATTGTGAAGACAGTGTGTAGTTGTGAAATTGTAGTATATGGTGAGTATACTTCAGCACAGATCTGGATCCAGAAACCTTGGACTTCTAATTCTTTAGTTACTACTCTATTATGTTAACAGAGCATTATTTTCTTTTTCAAAATTACGTGTATTTATTATTGTGTGTGCATGAAATATGTTGTGTATATATACGTATGTATATACATCTCAGTGTGTGTGTGTATGTGTATATGTGTGGAGGGGGTTTTGGTCAAAGGAAACATTCAAGATTAGATTCTCTCTGTCCACCATGTAGACCTCAGGAGCCAAATTTAGCTCATTAGACTTGATAGCAGGCACTTTTACCTGCTGAGCCATCTTGTTAGCCCATGTGTTATCTGAGAGCTCAGTATATGCTGGTCTTGCTTTTAGGAGTCCTGTGGAAAATGCAATGCTGGGTGATTTGGTCGCAGAATACTTACCAAGCACAGTATGCAGTGACTTCTATTATTATCATTTCTGGTTTATTCTCACAATATTTGGTGTTATTTTTGTTTGACTTGAGAAAGAAATGGGATGAAGAGGGCGTGAGGCAGTTGATGAAGACAGCATTGTTCTGATGACATTGCATTAGCTTTAGGCAGATGCAAAGTGCCTGGAGTTCTCTGTCTGGACACCCTATTCCTACTGGAGAGAATGAGAGCAGCATGACTGTCTTGGTGTGTTAATCCTAGAGTCTTTACATGGAGTACATTATTCAGAAAATGTTTGACGTTAATAGCCATCTCCTCTCCCCTAAATATACACCTTTGTAGATTTATCTCCTATGTCCTTCCTGATACTGAGTAGATGTTGAGCATCCGCTCTAATCCTCTGCAAAAGTGGAGGGAAGCATATACCTAGATTCGTAGTGAAGCCAACTGCCAAGTGAGGTGATATGATGCAAACCATCTTCGAAGGCTCCTCCAATCGACTAGCCGCTATAATAAAATCCCTCACTGCTAAAATTTTGGTCCCTGAAGAAGCTGTGAGCAATGAAAGGCTTCTCCCCTGATCAGCACTGTCAAAGTGGCCTACCGTTGTCACTTCAAATGTGGCATGCTCTGGTGCAGTATGCAGATGAAAGCAGTGGCAGCTTCCAGAGCTGCTGCTGGTGGCACATCATGTCTGCGCTGCCCGAGTGAGAAGGCTTAATGATGAGGCAGAGCGTCATTAGCTGTGCTACTCAAGGGCTTCCCCTCAACATCTGCTCCCTTGTCAGAACTGTCACTCTGCAACAACACCTGTAGGGTGGAGTCCTTTCCAACTTTCCCTTCACTGAATCATCTCGCTTTTTGCTAATAGATTTCTTGATAATGGATGAAAATGCAAACTTTCTCTAAAGCATACTGTGATATTTCTGCCTAAGTAATATGCTGTAAATGAAAGATAATGGACAGCATTCCTGAACGAAATTGGAGGTGAACATGCGATGGAATACTTAATCATTTGTATAATTCTTCCTGGAAGTTAAATATTAAAACTGAATGAGAAGTCATTATCTGGAATGGTTTGTGTGAGCTATAATAGTTTCTGTTGCAATCATGTACTGAAAATCAATGGGACACATCCTCTTTCATATTTATGATGAGATAATGTCTATTGGAGCTCATGTATTAAAAGATGAGCCTCTGTGTTCTGTTTGAAATCCAGATGACAGCCTCCCGGCTGCTCACAGTATGTGAAGAGAGGGAGAAGGGAATGGCATGGGAGTGGAGCTGTATCTGAGACAGATGCGTGCTGGAGCCCTTTCCGTGATGCTCGTGTGTGAAGATAACATTTCTCAGTTTCCTTTGTTTGCAGGATCCATTGTTTTTCCTCTCACACTTTTTGTTTCATCTTTTTATTTAAGAATAACATATATATATAAGACAAATCCCCATGTTTAAGAGTACACTGATAATTTCTCGGTGTGCACAATTATTTTACAGGCACCTGAACTGAGAGAGAGAACATTTCTGCTAACCTAGAAAGCAGCCTCTCTTCCCTTAGCCACCCACCTAGAGTACCCACTATCTTGACTTCTAACTCTGTGGCTTAGTCTCACTTTGTACGCCTTTAGATGATGGATTTTGAGCTTCATCCCAAGAACAATGGGAAGTTATCAGAAGGTCTCGGGCAGTGGGATGACATGGTCTGATTTACATTTCTAAGAAATCCATAAGAATGGTGAATGAATTGTTGAGATCAGTGTGCAGGGTCCTGGCAGAGGCTATGTGGAGAAATCACATAGTTTGAACAGCATGGCAGCAGAGACAGAAAGAGATGAACAGATTCAACACACACACACACACACACACACACACACACACACACACACACACACACACTCACACTCCTATGTGCAAATTCACAACATAATTATTTTGTCAAATACAGTGAAGTTACACATGAAATATGACTACAGCAACTAAGGTTTAAAAAGCACTATAGGTGGAAAGGAGAATTATCAACACATAGGTTGTAGTTAAGATTGTACTGTTGATGAAATCTGTTCATGATGGAGTATAAAATGTAAAGTATAGAGAAGATGTGCAAAAAGAACAACAACAACAAAAAAATGGTTCATTGGGTCAGCTATACAGAGAGTGAGTAGACGACATGTTTTGGCCTTCCTTATCCAGAATGCAGCCATATGTTCAATGGCAAAGGTAGGGCTTACATCAGTAGTCCTTTCTCCTTCTGTCCTCAGTGTTGGCTGCCACGATGTTCTATTATTCATGTGTGTGTGTGTGTGTGTGTGTGTGTGTGTGTGTGTGTGTGTGTGTGGGTGTCTGTTGGTGTATCTGAAGTGTGTGTGCTCATACACGAGTTCAGACATAAGCATGGTGTGGTAGAAGTGCAGTGAGCACAGGCTAGCCCTAGGTATGTTCCTTGCCTTGTTTATAGCAAGGTCTTGTGTTGTTTGCACATAGCGACTAGCTGGCCCATGAGACTCCAGGGGTACTCTTTTCTCTCTTCCATCTCACCACAGGAGAGCTGGGGTTACACATACAGGCTTCCACGTCTGGTTTTATGTGAGTTCTGGGATCCAAGCTTAGGTACTTGCTTATGTTATAAGCATATTACCTACCAAACCATTTGCCCATTCACAGACACATTCATTTTCAAACAGTTTAGCAGCCAAGCTTATTTGCCAACGTCTGTGCCAGATTTCCCTGTTTGACCAGACAGTCTAAAGCAGTGGTTCTCAATCTGTGGGTCTTGTCCCACACAGAGGTCACATATCAGATATCTTGCGTTATCAGATACTTACACTACAATTCTTAAGAGTAGCAAAATTACAGCTATGAAGTAGCAATGAAGTGATTTTATAGTCGGAGGTCACTACATGAGAAACTGTATTAAAGGGCCAAACCATTAGGAAGGCTGAGAACCACTGCTCTAAAGAAACTTCCCTCTTCCCTTATCCAGCCTTACACATGCCCCCATATTCATACCCATGCATATTTAACCTGGAATGTCTTACTCTGATTTCAAAGCTTTTCTGGGGATTCAGTCTTTGAAATATTCTGTGCTTTTATCTTCTGAAGCATCATCACTGGGAGATGCGTTCCTGAAGGAGGTAGGGCCAGAACTGGTAAATGCATGTTCTCCACTTTCCTCTGCCTGAGTGCCTTTGAGATTTTCTAATTGAACATTAGCGATCTGCGTGATTCCAGCAGCCTTGCGAGATCGATCTTGTTGTCCTCTTTAGCAAAGCTGCTTTTACACGGATCCTCACGTGTTTATTAAGGAAGCTGAGGCAGGGCTGGTGCTTCTACATGCGTTCCTCTGATTGCTCGATCAGAACAACTTTTTTCACAGATGGAGCATCAAAATTGAGAAAAAGGAGTAATTCTGGCAACAAAATCCTGCTTCAATAGCATGGAATCGTGTCACATTTGGATTGGCCTTCATGGATTTATTTGAACACTTCTACTATTGATTAAAAATATAATACTTTATTCTAAATAGAACTTATAAGTACAAATTTAATTAATCAAGCACAACAAATTGCCTCCTGGTTCTTATTTTCAGGCAAATGATTTTGATGTCACATGATCTAGATTATCTGGATTTTAATATTGGCTCTGTTATTTACATAAATATTTTGTTTCTCACTATGAAAACTAAAAGAAATAACATATATGGAAATTCTGGAGAATTACACAATCCTCAGACATTTTCATGTCTTTAGGGAAACTGTTTCCTACAACTGACAAGAGGTTGATTTATGCATAAACGTTTTTATCCTGAGTAGCAGTCCCAAATGATCAGATGCCCGGCATTATGTGTTATCTGATTTCATTGTGCTTTGCTTATATCTATTGTAAACTGACAGAATATTCTTATTTACCATGAAGTAAATTTATTTTGTGATTATTTGTATAACATGAACCTTCTTGTGTAGTTTTAGTAAAAGTGCTAGTATTCCCTTTATCATAAGAGTATAATTTTTATCACAGTATTTGTATCATTTTTGTGTTAGTCAAGATTCTCTAAGGGAGCAGAACTGATAGAATAAGTAGATATACCTACACACACATGGGCTTTATTGAACTGGCTTGCAGCTTGTGATCCAGGCCCATAGTGGCACCTTCGGATGGAAAGACTGAGAGTCTGGTGTTATCTCTGAGCAGCAACCTCAGTGTGGGGCTGAGTCCTGGAAGCTTCCTTAACTGGACTTCAGTATATGCTGGAGTCTTGAAGAATTGGGTTCTAATTCAGGTAGTAAATGCCTCAGCAGCAGGGTAGACTGACTTGCTAGTGAGGGAGAGGGCAAGAAGGCCAAAGGGAAAGCTTCCTTCCCCCATGTCCGTTTATGTGGGCTGACACGAGCTTCAAATACTCTGATGGAGAAAACCCTCACAGGGTACCCAGCAGTTTGCATTTTAGTTGATTACTGATGTAGTCAAGGCAACAGCCCATGTTGGCCATCATCACAGAGGTCATGCTACAATATATTTGAATGATCACTGGTTAGATCCGCATTGATGAGTTTTCAAAGTTCCAGTCATTCTGTATCTTTGATGCATCCATTTTCTGATAGATAATATAAATTCAGATCCTAAAGCTATGGAATGGTGGCCATTGCATGTGAGTGACAACTCTAGGGAGTGATCTGTGTCTGTAGACAGAGCCCATCCCCTCTGGAACCAAGTTAGCCCGTCTAGAGCTCAGAAATCTTCAAATATCTAGCTCAGTAAGCTCATTATTAGGAGACGGTCAGAATTGAGGACAGGACCACGAATGCCTCAGGCTGCCTGAAGACGCGTCTTTCAATGTCAGTCAGTCAGGCTTTACTTTCAGGTCCTCTGTGTCTGAAGTGGTGACACTGGTTTAAATGGTTACGGGTCATGTGTACAGTGCCACAGAATGTGCCCGATGAAGCTCATGCCCGACTCTGGTAGGGCTCCACTTCCTGGGGCTTTGCTTGCTGTTTTATTCTCCCATGTTGGAACCGCATTTCAGTACCTGGGGCTACACTGAGACCACCCACAAACCATGCACAGCTCTGCACTCACTGCGGCCGCGTGTAGGGAGGAGGAGAATTTTGCACTGGGAACACCCTCCAAGGCAGAAGTCAGGTAGCATCAAAGACGCAGTGCAGGAGGGGCCCAGCAGCCGGTCCTCCTTCGACTCTCCGGGTGGCCTCAATCCCAGTGTAAGCCGAGGTTGTCATGTGTGCACCTGCTGCGCGAAGGAGCCTGAGGAACGGCCTCACTAAGCTCCCACATCCACGGTTATCTTCTCTGGGGGCAGCCTTGCTACTCCTACCTGCTTCAGTTTCCTGCATTTTCCTGGTCTACAGAGGCACTCGTGACTCTCAGCATTGGTCTCTCAGCCTTCTACTAAGGCTTTATTGTTCTTTCTCTTCCTTTAACCCTTGCATCCTAGTGTCCACTGTTTGAAAAAAAATTGTTCTTTTACATCCCAGCACACAGCCTTTCAGAACCCTCCTATGAAGGTAACAGTGTAGGAATCTGGCCAGGAGCTCGGGAGTTTGCAGGACAGGTTCCACTATTAATTGTGGAGAAATGTGAGGCAGCACTGCCTAACCCTGAGAATTCTGTGTGGCATTGCCACCCACCTGTGGTAGGTTGCCAACTTTAGTCAATAAAAACAGAGGAGGCTCTGTGTAGTATATTTCTACTGAAAAAAAAACATTATTTATTTGAAAATTGAAATTAACTAGGTGTTCTGTATGGCAGTTAATGTGGAGAAAAGCTGCAGAAGCAATGGGTCAACCTTAAGCCTGGGTTCAAATGAGTGCTGGCAAGAGTTCGTTCTCTCAGATTTGATATTTCAGGATAGCCTTGACATTCTGGGTGTGTTGACTATTTTGAAGGTGTCTGGGTTATAAGGTATATTTTGTTTCTCTAACCCAGCTTCCTCAGAGTGTGACCTGATTTAGAGGTAGGACTTGTTATGTTAGCTAAGCAGCTAGAAGAGAGCCCTCAGAGGCCCATCCCTGCAGACACCTGTCTTCCAAGAGGGGATTTTCTTCATAAAACCTCTGAGTTATTAGACCGCACTAAAAATCCGAGCTGATAGAGCAAGCCATTGGATAGCGTGTAAATATGAAATCTAACCTAGCAGGACTGTCATGTGAATGTACAGTATAGTCTAGTAGGACCACCAAGGAAATATAGTCTATAGCCTAGTAGGACTGTCATGCAAATGTATAGTATAGTCTAGTAGGACTACCATGGAAATACAATATATAGCTTAGTAGGACTGTCATGTGAATGTGGGAGTGCCTAGTGGGACTGCCATGTACATAGAATATAGCCTAGTGGTTATATAGTTAGTTTCCCCATTTGCTGGCCAAATGCTTGATAAGAAACAATTTAAGGAAAGGTTGCTTTTGCCTCATATTTTGAGGGTGGGGAACATGATGGTAGTAGGCGCATCTTCTGGCTGAGGAGGCCGGGACCTGGGGTTGCTTGCTCGTATCTGGGCCAGCGGAAGCAGAAAGAGGCATGCTAATGACACTCAGCTGTCTTTCTCTCGCTTCCATTTTTATGGACTCTGGACTAAGGGATGGTGCTTCTCACATTCGCAGCCCCTCCCAATCCCCCACCAGCAACCATTTATTTTGCTCTGGAGGCACATGCAGACTTGCCAAGATGTGTGCCTCACCAAGGTGTGTACCAACCGATCAGCTGACTTGCAGTTTCCCATCGTGGCAATAATTGCTTTTGTACAGTGGTTGTTACATACCAGGCATTTTAATACATTATTGATTTTAAGATTTTATCTTTATAACTGGCAAATTGGGAACCACATCTAGTCTATTTTCTTTTCTTTTATAGTGGAATATAACTGTTGGGTAACTTAGAAACTCTAGAAGTTTCCATGGCTCATTGTGCCGAGAAGCCCAGCATTGACAGTTGACGTATACTGAGGAGAAAACAAGGTGGAGCTGGCCTTGCCTTTAATCCATTGCTCTCTCTATGTCTGTAACCTCAGGACCTGAACACCTCCTGTCCCACTCTAACATGGCAATGGCTGTTAACACAACAGTTTCAGGTGACACTGCCAAACCACACCAGCACCATTACCCCGTTTTCCATGTGAAAACTGCAGTTCGGCAGGAGGTCTGGTGATTTGGAAAGAATTGCACGCTTCTGAACCCCAAGTCAGGGCCAAGTCCACAGATCAATCTCGTTTCTCAGCCCCACTCCTTAGTCATGCAGTTCTCAAAGGACCAGACAGGGAGGGTCTCTCCCTTCAGCTGGGTCATTCAGGTTTAAGCACAGCTGTCTGTTTGTTGCTTCTGTGTGAGGACACTCATCAGATGGACCGTGCTGGGGCTGGGGTGAGGGAAAGGACTTTGTCATCAGATGGACCATGCTGGGGCTGGGGTGAGGGGCAGTACTCCTGTTAGCTGCATTGTCCTCCTCTCTCTGCAGTCATTTTCATATGCTCCCATTGCACGTGTGCACACAAGTTGCTAACCCTTTGTGTGGGGAAGGTCATCCTAAATGCTTTTGCTCATGGATTTTTACCAAAAATGACAGAATTTGATATCTCACACTGAATTTATTTTGTGTGTGTGTGTGTGTGTGTGTGTGTGTGTGTGTGTGTGTGTGTTACAGATGTATTTAAGTTCCATTAGTGTGGCTCTTAGATCTGGAAAAACAGATAAAATTTCACTTCCAGGTTTTATATTTTTGTTTGTATCTTGTGGTTTCCGTAAAGGTTGGTGGCAGAAGTTCCTTCTGACCCAGGGTGTGCTACCCATCTCTCCTCTCGTCCCCTCCTTTGTCTTGCTTAGGCTCTGAGGTCTGCAGCCCTGGCTTCTGCTCCTCTGGGTTGTCACTGACTGCATCTTGTCTATCGTCTTAACAGTTAATGTTGGCTCGGTGCACTAGAAGGGGGATTTCTCACCAGAGGTGATTTCTGGCCCGCTTCTGAGATTTGTTATTTTTATGGGGTGGAGAAGTTTCTCTGGGCTATTTTTGTGAGTGAGAGATCAAAGTCAGATGGCTCTGACAAGCTTCCTCTGAGGAGGACCACCCAATAGTTTGATAGTTCTTGGATTTTTCTACTGCTTGGTGATTGATATACCCAGGGTCTACTACTGTTTTGGTTTGAATGAAAATTACCATGATGCCCCGTTTCTGCCTTTGATTTTTATCAGGCCGTCTTATTATCATTTAATTCAAATTCACAAAAATGTGGAGTGTTCATCCCCTCTATTCGTTGCCCCAAACTTTCTGTTTTGCTATCATTTATTTCTTAGTTTTTCATCTGAAGTGGAGTGTGGTCAAATGTGTTTGACTGTCCCTGCCTGGGTGGGACGTTGGAGGCTCTGTTGGGCTGGACCCTTGGGATAGAGGGTTGAGCCTCTCTTGAGGTAAAGCTGGTCTCTAGGTTTCTGGAGATGACAAGTTTTATGAATGATACAGTTAGGGTGTTGATCAAACCTTCAGGTCCTGAGTGAGGGAGAAGCACATGAGCAGCTGGACACAGGAGATTCAGAGGTAGCTGTGTGATGCCTGCCGCGGTCTGTGACATCTGAGGAACTAGATGGCAGAATGTAGTCAAGGAAACAGGAGCCAAGAGCTGAAGGCACAAATGGTACAGCTGAGGATTAGTCTCACTAGAGAAAATTTGAGCATCTCTTTTTCTAGGCATCATTTGTGGGAGGTAAGAACTCATCCTTGACCATAGGAGCCCATGTTACACCTTCCCACGGATGTCATCCCTGTCCTTCTCGTCTAAATTAGCACATCGTGCTACAGCCCCATCCTTTAATCCTTGACCTAGTTTTTCTTTTCTTACTAGGGATTTGTCAAGCTCTAAGCTACTTTATTTTTTTTTCCACATCTTACTCCACCCACCCCACTATTTGTAGATTTGATGTGCATTCAAATAGGATTTTTTTTTTCTGGTTTTTTGAGGAGTGGCATTTGAATTATTTTTCCTCCATCTTTATTAACTTGGCTATTTCTTATTTACATTTCGATTGTTATTTCCTTTCATGGTTTCCAGGCCAACAACCCTCTAATCCCTTCCTCTCCCCTTCTCTATGGGTGTTCCCCTCCCCATTCTCCCCCCATTACCGCCCTCCCCCCAACAATCCCGTTCACTGGGGGTTCAGTCTTGGCAGGACCAAGGGCTTCCCCTTCCACTGGTGCTCTTACGAGGCTATTCATTGCTACCAATGAGGTTGGAGCCCAGTGTCAGTCCATGTATAGTCTTTGGGTAGTGGCTTAGTCCCTGGAAGCTCTGGTTGGTTGGCATTGTTGTTCATATGGGTTCTCAAGCCCCTTCAAGCTCTTCCAGTCCTTTCTCTGATTCCTTCAACGGGGGTCCCGTTCTCAGTTCAGTGGTTTGCTGCTGGCATTCGCCTCTGTATTTGCCATATTCTGGCTGTTTCTCTCAGGAGAGATCTACATCCAGTTCCTGTCGGCCTGCACTTCTTTGCTTCATCCATCTTATCTAGTTTGGTGGCTGTATATGTATGGGCCACATGTGGGGCAGGCTCTGAATGGGTGTTCCTTCTGCCTCTGTTCTAAAGTTTGCCTCCAGTCTGGAGGTTCCTCAGAAAATTGGACATTGAACTACCTGAGGTCTCAAATAGGATTTTTAAGGAATCTGCTATCACTAGAGACTAGACTGTGTCCTGACGTTAGAGGTCAGTAGCAACTCTTTGTTGTGTGTGGAAGATCATCTTGGTGCGGAGATGCCAATGTTAGCATTGTTGTGCTTGCATGGTCTTCCCTCCTCCTTCCCTCTCTCTTCCTTTTCTTTCTTCCTACCCTTCCCATTCAGTATGCAGTCCAGGCTGGCTTTGAACTCATGACAACCTTCTGGTTACCCTGCTTGGCCCTTACACTATCAATGCTAAACCACCAAAGCAGATTTTGAAAAAATAAAAATAAAATACCTCCACTACTATGCAAAATACCATCGTTTTCTATGGTAGATACAGGCCTGCGAACAGGTTTTTCGTGCTAAGCCTATGAAATAATCTACTTTTTAAATGTATAGACATGTTTTAATATGTCTACTACCACACTGATAACATGAATGCTCTTTGTATCGTTGAGGGATGGCTGACATCCACACTCACAGAGTGCCTGCTTGTGGGTCTGTGCAGTTTGCATGGTGGGTGTGAAACGGAATGCATGGCTGTTTATTTTCCTTCTTTGTCACATAATTTGCATAATATAGCAGTAATGGAATTTACATTAGGAATTCTCATAGCATATTTCCAGAATATCAATCTTAGTCATTGGCAAGTATGTCATAAGTTGATTAACATTTTTTGTCACAAATATATTTATATATTGAGGGGAAATTAAAAGGTGGTAAATGTAGACACCCTTGCCTATTTGTGTGTGTGTGTGTGTGTGTGTGTGTGTGTGTGTGTGTGTGTGAGAGAGAGAGAGAGAGACAGAGAGAGAGAGAGAGAGAGAGAGAGAGAGAGAGAGAGAGAGAGAACCGTCAAGCCTGAGGCTCTCGGGTACGCTGAGGGAGGTTGGAGGTTTTAGCTGTGATCAGTGTTGATTTATTAAGTCCGAAGGTGGAATTTTTTCAATTTTGAGGAATATAATCTTTTCATTATGGATGTTCCAACTGATTTGAAGAAGTCTGCTCACAGGTTTAAAGAAGAACCTGTGGAGGGTTATTTACTATTTTAGATGTTGGTCATTTGTGAAAAATACCCTCATTGCAACAGCGTGACTGGGGTCCATCCTGGCTACGGTGGTGTCTAGTCACCGGACAAAGCGGTCACTGCTTGGACTTTCCGTCCTGGAAACCCCTGCAGAACTTCTGCTGCCGAACTCCTGAGCATGGAGGTTCAGAGCAACTTTACTAGTAACTGCCCTAAACTGTGAAGAACCCATGCATTTTTAAGAATGTGAATCGATAAGCAAACTATAGCATGGCCGTACCGTGGAACTCTAATCAGCAGTAAATAGGAACATTTACTCATAAATGAAGCCATAGGATTGGAATTCAGAAGTATTTACATTTTACAGAAGTGGATCTCAAATGATTGTATGCTTTATGAGTTTGTATACCTAAAGTGACAGTTACAGAGGTAGACATTGGTCACAATGAAAGCATTGGGGAGTTCAGGGTGAGTGGTTGAACAGTTCTGTGTGCGGATTGCTGTGGCCATTCTGTTAATTGGCATTGCAGTAAAAGTCTATAGAAACCTACTTGTTCTGCTAAAAACATAAACAAGGCCTGCGGTCGAGCTAGGATTGTAACATCAAGCAAACCTGAATGAAGCTGGAAGGGAGCTCGTCACTAGTTATGCAATGGAATTATAATGCAGACTAATTCAAACTTATGATTTTCAGTGTGACTGAGAAATGAAGGATCCGCACAGACTGGAGAATTCAGGAGTAAACAACTAAGGGCAGGCAGGGGACAAAAGAAACAAGGAGAGCACAGCATGAAGTTTTGGATTGAGCAGCTGAGAGGAAGCTTAGGAAAGAGAGTGGACAGGTTGCTGGGTGGAGAAGGTGTAGTCTCTCTGCGGACCTCTGCTCCATTTCTGAGGCCTTCTCTTCAGTGTGAAACTCAGACACGCACATGGGAAGAATGTACTTCCAAAGAACATTGATGTTTTGGGCAGAAAGCAAAAAGCGCTACTTCTAAGCTCCAGTGCACTGTCAGGTTCGTCCATTTGCATGCAGTTTCTGTTCCTTTCTCGGGACATTGCATGGACGTGGAAAGTCTCCTTTGAAAGAAGGACTTCTTTTCTTATTAATAGTAAGGCAAAAGAGTAATCAATACCACCAAATGCCTTTCGAGCCGTATGCCTGTTGGCCATGAATTTCATTGAACTAATGTGCCAGTGGAGTGCACTGTATACATGCGCTGCGTGAGGGCCCTAGATTACAGTGTTCCCATGCCCATTTTAACAGATTGAATTACTTCCTAGTCTCTGACTAGTTGTGTCTGTCTGGAATCCATGTGGAAACCTAATCCCCGAGATGATAAGAGGAGCCTTTGAGAAGTGCTGAGATTGTAAACTCCTGCCATGCGCTGGGTTTATGAGAAGGGAACTTTAGCTCCTGTCCTATTCTTCCATAGGAGGGACGTGCACACTTGCCTCATTTGTGAAATTGTTTCATTTATGACATAGCATAAACTCTCTCATGCTGTGCCCTCATCGTAACCACTGTCATAACTGTTACTATGTAACTGTTACTTTAGGAATGCAAACTCAAAAAGTACCAAGTACTAAGTCTGGGGCCACTTTGATCTTTGATTTCTTAGCCTTCAAGAAGTGCAGATTAAGTTCCTGACAGTTATTTACAACATTCTTAAGTATTTTGTTCTAGAAGCTTGAGCATATGAGGACAATACCATCTGAACTATGTGAGCTTTATCTGATGCAAAACTCTTCTCCAATAAATATGCTAAGGAAAGGGATTTTTTTTTTAAAAAACAAAATGAGCTGCATAATTAATCTTGATTTTACCTTTGCCAGAAGTTGTGCTGTTACTGCTGACTGTATCTGCAGACTGTTCCAGGAAGCCAGTTGTCTGCTTTCTTCCTGACTGAGTGATGCAGTTCTGCTTCTTGTGCGTCCCATGAAAAAGGCCAGACTTACAACATTTGGGTGTTGTATATGTGAAATTCTGTGTATCCCACTGTTGTTTTTCAGACATATGAAAACGATTTGCCTTGCCTAGAGATCGTTTTCCATTTCCTTTGTTTCTCCTATTTATAGCCGTGTAGGTGGCTTGCACTGGGGAGCTACCTAGGGTATTGTTTTGGGAAGGAGTGTTACCAGCAAAGTGAGCTGTGAACCTTCATTGTAGTTATCCATGTGAGTTGCTGAGGTAAGCACCAGTCCGTAGCACCCACCACCATTTCTCCCCTCTGGTATTCACTAGTAGCAGTGTGGTGCTTACCTTAACCTGGATTTTATCTGAGAAGTAATCAAACTCAAATAGCAGTAGTCACGAGTTACTCCCCGAGAGCGGGAATGAGTAGCCTTGCTCTCACATTAGCCCTCACAGCTCTCACAGGCTGACACAGTGATGCTCCACTCTCTTCTCTCTGTGAGTGCTCACTTGTTACCAGCACATATAGTTCTGTCCAGTTGGCAGCAGCGGCGTCTTCTGGCTCCCCGGCCTTATTTGAACATTCTTCTATAATGTGGGGGATTTCCAACCTCACGAAAATGACTTCACCACGAGAAAAGTTGGAGAACTGATGTTCCAGTGTCCCAAGAATGTGACCTGGATTCCACCAGCACAGAAAGGTCAGAAGTAAACAGTGAGAAGAAGATGGTTGCACTTAGGATCTGCTTCTCTTTCTTAGCCACACTGGGCGCCTGTGCCATCCAGCTCTTAGGTGTCAGGTTCACAGAGCCGGATGTTTTGTGCAGCAGCGGCATTGGCAGTTTTCTCATTAGCCCCATGTTGTACTGTGTCAGGCATCATTCCTGCAGGGTTCCTTCTGAACTCTCCAGCTTCCTTTTAGAAATTAGTGGCCACCTCACAACAGTCATTGTAAAAGGTTAACAGTTCTCAAGTTGCCCCAGTGAAGCATCTTACTTAGGTGTCCAGACTAGATTTGTTCAGCCTGTTGCAGGGGCAGGGCAGGCAAAGGCCAGACCTGGCACATCGGCTCTGATGTTCTTCCGGGGACTGGGCTTTGACTTGGAAGCGTAGGAATAAAGAGTGGAAAGTGGGCCAGGTAGCAGATTGTGGAGGAGCAGGGACACAGTGGACTGAAGTAAGCAGTGTCCAGTGAGCAGATCAGGTTCATCCTTGACTGGCAAGGGTCTCAGCACTAGAGGGTCTCAGAGCCTCTTCCGTTCCTTGATTCTGACTCTCATCATATTTACAAGATTACAAATCTCTACATAGTTTCAAAGATTCTATTCCTGTGGAGTGTGGCAAGAGCAAAATCATTATTATTGGTGTTTGTTACCCATATTTCCATTGAGAATTGCAAATGATTCTTAGGTTTGATTGTTAAGGTCAAGACAGTTCTCACCATAAAAAGAATGCCTTAGGTGTGTGTGTTTGAAGTCCCCCATCAAATGCTTGCACTTTAGTAGACTGACGCATGTTGAGATTGGTTAAACCTGACTGACCCGGTAATTTGGGAAGATGGCCACTAGGAGGTAGCACGCTCAGACCGTGCTCACACTACCAAGGGCCTGTCTTGAGACTGGATGAGTGTCTGCCTAGCTATGATCCTCTCTTAGATATGGAGCCCCAGTGTCCCTGTGCATTTGGTCATGTGGAAGTGCATTTCTTGTCAGTGTGTGAGAAGAGATGGTAGGCTGCCCTGCACAGAGGGTGATGCTGCTGCCCGGGCTGCTGAATTCCCTGTGGAATGCTTTGGTCCTGACGCTTTAATTCTTTTGACTCCTTTTAGTTTTTACCCAGGACTATAGACCGCAATTCAGGGATTCTGACTTAAAACTGGGATGAGAAAGTTGAATTTTGTATCCTCTGAAGTCCCTCAAGTTTATCATCAGGTGGAATCTTAGAAAATAAGGGGTGCTTGTGTGTGTGTGTGCGTGTGTGTGTGTGTGTGTGTGTGTGTGTGTGTGTGTGTGTGCGTGCGTGCGTGCCTGTCTGCCTGCCTGCCTGCCTGCCTGTCTGTCTGTCAGTTCATGTATTACATAACACACAGTTTTCCATCACTTGCTAATGTTTTAGCTGCATCTGCTTCTCCGTTAGGTTGATTTATTGAGTGAAGTGTGTAGCCTCTGCTGAAGGCACATGTGTTACGGTGACTGGAGCACTGGATATAATGTGGGTGGTGTTAGATTAAGGAGCACTTTCAGAGAAATTGCCATATAGTAAACAACAGGAGTTCAAAATCTGTGTATAACCTCTTGGGTGCATACGGTGTTTGCAGTTCTCCTAGAGAACACTGCAGTGCTGGTTTGGGGGTAGACCGACTTGTTCTGTCTCCTGCACTCTAGCTGATTGGGTGAGTGCCTGTCAGTGTTTTGAGGACATGCGCACTACAAAGCACACTGTTACAGAGCCACCTTTGCTACATTTTAGGGTCCACTTCCTTCGAAATGTATATCTAGATGTGGCTACCCTGTGGATTGTGTAGAAACACCCTTCTGTACTTTTTGTTTATATTAACTTTAGAGTGTCTACTTTTGAGTCTTACATCCTTAAAATGCTGTAATCATCTAAATTGATTTACTTGTCATTGGTATTAATGACAGCAAATGAACAGAACCAAGGCCAGGAATATGGATTAGAATGGGTGTGCTGTCTCTCAGAGCGCCTTCTCTCAAGCTTGAGGGCCTGGTAGCCTGATTAGAAGGAAAGGGAAACTGTCAGCTATGTGGGCGTCAAGGAAAACCTAGCTGGGCTTCAGCATCCTTTTCCTAAAGTATTTTAGGGTTCAGCCATAGTGATTGATTCAAGCCTTTATTCCCAGCCCAGAGGACACAGAGGCATACAGATTCCTATGAGTTCTGAGACAGCTTGGTCTCTAGTGAGTTCCAGACCAGCCAAGGCTACATAGAGAGACCCTGTGTCAGAAAAAAAAAAAAAAAAAAAAAAAAAAAAAGAGTTTTAGTAAGATGAATCCTTGCATATTTGGGGATGTTCAGAGAGCTCTGGTAACTACTCAAGGATGATTTTTGAAAGATATATCATAAGCTTGGAACAACATTGCATTTTATTTAGTAAGTGGAATGAAAAATATGTGGTTTATTGGTGTGTGACATCAGCAGAGGGGAGATTCTTGGCTTAAAGGGAAAGAAGGAATGCTAGTTAGCTGTGGATGACTCGGTCAGAGCCATCGGTAACTATATGGTAAGTCAGATCATAGAGTTGTTTATGTTAAGGATTGGGCTTGGCACTCACCCAGTGAGAAATAGAATCCAGGCAGCACACTTGTGTTATGGCAAGGATATGTTATTCTTGTAAGAATGAACTTTACTTTGGGGTCTACTACCTAAGCACTGAGAAATTATTTTATTACCCTCTGGAGAAATTCAGTGGAATAGGTCAGGCAAAGAAACCTTTGAGAGAAATTAAAAGAAGATGAAATTGTTTGATTTGGATGGAAAAACCAAGAGATTGGGGTTTATGAGGGAAAGAGGCACCAGCGGTTGTCTCTTTCTGCAAGTTAAAGACTAAGTAGATATTCTGGAGAAGAGAAAGCAGGCAGCTTCGGTGTCACAGTAGATCTACGAAAGAAAGAGCGTGGTGTCTTTCCTTAGAAATTATGAATGTGGCCTTTATTGCTTCTGATCACTGTATGGACTTGTTTGCTGAATATATATGGAGCTCTTCTGCAAGAATATTCAATATTAAATGTTGATGAATGCTTGAATATAAGAGACTGATTTGTTTTGTTTTATATGTAGCTTTTTTCTTTGTAGCCTTGGCTGTCCTGGAACTCACTTTATAGTCAACCTCAGAAATCCTCCTGCCTCTGCTTCCCACGTGCTGGGATGTAAAGTATGTGCCACCACCTCAGCAGATACAAGAAACTAAACCAGCCTTGTCTGGTTTTGTGACTATGTGAACGTGGGCAGCAAGCTGAGACTTCTGGAGGACTGAAACCTTTGTTACGTCCTCTCAGTGGGGTGTGTTCGAACATATAGTCATGGTTGTTTTTTTTGCACTGTGCTCTGCTCATGGCTGTTGTGTGGAAAACAGAGACACTATGCACGGAGACCCTCTCAAGATCAGGCTTATTAACATTCTCTTCTAGAAGGAGACCTGCGGAGAGGACATTCTACCCTCACCTAAGGTCCCAGGCTTTTACTTGCCCTGACTCCCAGCTTCCTGTCACCCTGCCTAGGCTGCACATGATTGGGCTATGCCAGATTATGTAGGCTGTGGAAGGTTGTATGGGGTGGGATGTCAGGGATGCAGCTTTTCTCAGTTGCTACCTGGGCCATGGTGGGTTTTCTTGACTGAAGCTGTCTGAATCACTTGTGCTCTTGCAAGAAACTCCAATAAATTAATTGGTTCATCTAGGTCCACTTGGGTAGACTCATTTCTTTAGCTTGTGAATGGCCTATCTGGAATGAATAGACTCCCAAAGCATGGATCAAGAATAGAGTTAGTCACTCTTTGGTGTCAGTTAAGCTGACCTTCATGTCTATTGTCTTTTGAGCACTTTTTAAGAACTGTCAAGTGAGATAAAGTAATGCTGCTCGTATTTTCCTTGTCCTTATTTACCGTATATTCTGTATACAGTGTAATCCCTCAGCCAACTTTAATTTCAGAGCTATTTATTGTGTTTAAACAGCACCTTTCTTATATTAAATATTTATGGTAGTCTTTGAGAAGAATGCATTAAAATGGAATATGAGGGTCATTTTAAACATTTCTTCCATTGAAGGCAGGGGATCCTCTTGTGAATGTTTAGTCTACTTTCAAAGAAAGTTCAGTGTCTGCTAAGAACCAAAGGAAGCAACAGTTCCACCAATTCCTCAGCCAAAACCCTTGCTTTCCAAAACCCTTGTCTGCCAGAAGGCTGCATGCTCCAGCAACTCCCATTCTAAATCCATTTGCAAGGGCAGTGGACAGAGTTAACCCAAACAGGCACGGTTGTATTACTGATCAATAACGGGAAGGACATACATCATCTGCATTGAAACTGCCTTTTAATCCATTTTAACCACAATGGTAAAGACGAGGGGGAATTTTGACCTGTGTTGGGTGGCAAGATGTGTTGTGGAGCCTGGAGTTTGCAAACATGAAAGGAATTTGGGGATTATATTCTAGGTTTCTTTGAATATTAAAAGAGACATGTTTGTTTATCTTTTTTGTTTTGCTTTTTTTTCTTGTCTGTGTTGTCCTATTTGTCCTTGTAACTAATACACCAGAATCAAGGAATGATGGTGATATTCCCCCTAGAGAGTTGTCTTGTCCCAACTTCAATTGAGAAGTGTGCATCTCTAATTGTAGTAACTATATTAAATAAAAATTAAAATTGTTATTTTTAATTACAACCTTAGAAGAACATTTTCCTGAGTCCTCTGTTAACATGTCAGTTTCTAGCTAATCTTACCTGGTTTTCTGAGCAGACAGCTTGCATTTGATGTAGATGGGAAATTTTTGTTTCTGAAGGTCTTAAATTAGATTCAACCATTGGAGTCATGAAATGTTTCATGAGAGCTTTGCAGGTACCAGGTCATGGAAATCCTAATTCTAATAATGATCAAAACACTTCCCAATCGGTATTTCCTACTTCGTTGAAGCTGTTTCACAAGCATGCAGAATGTTTGACTGCAGAGGAGGCCAGGGCAGCCAGTAATGAAACAGAACATTTCCTAAGAATTGTTTAACATTTATTTAATGGTGACATGAAGAAACTGAGTTAAAAGTAACAAAAATTTTATACCTTTATACCTTTATTTTACAAACTGGTCTATTAGGCAAACATAAGACCACATTTTAATTTCAGAAATTTCTCATAGTTGTCCTTCCAGTGAGCTGTAAACGACCTCAAACCAAATGAAAACTGTGATTTCGATTCTTTTCAACAGAAATGTCTACACCAAGGCAATTAGAGGAAGTGCACTGGTTGAAGTTTCTTTTCAGATAAACTAACAGCTGACAGAATATAGTGAATTTATTTAAAGTTAGGCAATATTCAAAGAGCTAGATTTAAAACATTTTGTTGAATATCTCTGGGATTTCCTTTTTTTCATACATAAACTAGATATCAAAGACCTGGATATAAAAAAAAAAAAATTCAGGAACTTTCTGTTTGACTTAGAATCTATGTGAACCTGAGTTCTTGCTTTCTATTCTCCTTGGATGTTGTCTTCAGGTCCATCTAAGTCTAAGAAGAATAACTTTGAACCCAGGCAGTAGTCATTTTATCTGTAAGTACTAATATCACCTCACCCTGGATGGAACTCTTACTGTCAGTGTATGCTTGCATACTGATACTCTTGAGTTTCTGGTAGGCATTGAATGCCTGGAACTGCCCCTCTCCCCCTTCAATACATTGTGTGTGTGTGTGTGTGTGTGTGTGAGAGAGAGAGAGAGAGAGAGAGAGAGAGAGAGAGAGAGAGAGAGAGAGAGAGAGAGATTGATTCACACAGACAATCATCTGTCACCCTTTTGTTCTGCGGAGTACTCAGGGTCTGTTCTAGGTGGGTACAGGGATGGCCCATTCTCCCTAGCAACACAGGCTAACTGTGGAGACATGGCAGCCATCATTGTAGGAAAAAGGAGGACACTAACTAGAGCGCAGACTGCAGCCTGCCATAGTGAATTGAGATCCGTGAGGCACTAGCAGTGGGGTTCACTCAAAAGCAGATGGTTCTTCCCTGCTTAGTACTGGCCTTTCACATTCTGATTGTCCTTTCACCTTTTCCTAAAGTTCACAATCATCGAAGCAGTGTTAGTGTTGGAAGTAGCATGGATGCAGGCTGACGTAGATTTCTTTGGCTTTGCCAGCTTAGCAGGTGTAGATTTGCCACCCACCTCTCTCTCAGGCCAGTGGTGTTGTTCCTCCTCCTCACAGAATCTAAGATGACCGTTTTCATTGCTCATCATCAAGTTTGATTCAGTGAAAATCTTCCGGCCCCACTCAGTAAAATGCAAAGGGTCAAGCACTTCCGCTGACTGAGGATTCCATCGTCCCTCAGAGGCTCTGAGGGTTTCCCTTTGTTTTAACCTGTCTCTGCACACTTAGCTAACTGGTGTTCACGGGTGTAACTTCACCCGTCCATTGCAGTGCTTTGGATCTGAGGGGTAAGTGATCTCTGGGACCATTTGCTTGACCAAAAAGTTCCAAGAGAAACTGCGTTAAAACAACAAATCTAATTTTGAAAACACTTAACAAGTTAAAGATTCAAACCAAACTAATGAAAGCTATTTAAGAGAAGTCAGTTGTAGTGGTTTTAAAGCATTTATTTCATTGCTTTTTTAACTTCTTGACTGTTAACACCATAAATGTGAATTTGAAAAAAAAATTAACTTGGATTTGAACTCTATAAAAAGTATTTTTTTTTCTTTTAATTAACTTTATTGTTTTTACAGCCGTACGTCGAGTCCCATTTCTGCGCTTGGGTAGTTCCCATTTGCAAATGGGGTGATTTCTGCATATAGGTCTGAATAGGCTGTGCCACATTATCTCTTTTGTGTAACTCTACTGACAAAAGAGTAGCTTTCTTCTCCAAATGGAAATTCCAGGGTAGCTCAAATGCCTTAGCAAGTACTCTCATTTTTTTCCCCCTCATGGCAATGGCCCTTGGTCCATTAAAGAAAGCTCATGTTGAAACGTGGGATGGATCCATACCCACCATTGCTCTTCTGTTGTTTGGCATGTGCCAGGGAGAATATGAATTGCTTTCTGTCTGTAAATTATGTCATTTAATAATTATATGAACCCTGAGGTATTAGAATTCTTTTGATATCATGTCTAGGGATACTTAGGTAAGGCAAATTCTAGAGTCCTTCAATGTAAGTAGTGGGACAGCCAGACTTGTTACTCAGGCTGCCACAAAACCCTGTATAGCTGGGTCACTCTCCTCTAGGACATAAGGGTGTAGGCCTTGATTGACATCTGTGCACTGTTTATCTGGTTACACTTCATCTTTGAAGTTATTTATCTTTGAAGAATTACTGTATCTAATTTTTGTCCTTGTGCCATGTTTCAAGAGTTTTATTGGTAAATTGACTATTACTGTAACAACGCAATGTCACTGTGTCCACCAGCTACAGAAAAACATAGAAAATACTAGATAGAGTGTTCACCCCTCTGCCTGGCTAGAGAGGACCAGAGGAGGTGCTCAAACAAAACTGCCTTGTTCCTGTGCACCGGTCAAGCCCTGCCAAGGGATGCTGTTGGGTGTCGATGAAGCGTATGGTTATAACCTGACTTCTGAGCACCAGTACTGTTCATTTCCACACCGTAGGAAACTTGGGGGTTTTGGTCATGCCTTTCAGAAACAATGTCTAGGATGTAGCTCAGTCACGGGGAACGGAGCATTGGTAGTATATATATTTGTTCGCATATTTTGACACACACCTCAGATTTTAAGGGATGTTTTTCCCTCTCTTTACCAAGTGCGCACTCAACACCATTAATTCCTGTGTGTTATTATTCCTGTCTCTGTCTGTCTGTCTGTCTGTCTTGTTTCTTCAAGTGTAGCATGATTTACACATCATGAAGTGTGTGAACTGTTTCTAAACTACCTACAGCAGTCCAAAGCCTTTATTTCTTTTAGGAATCAATAATTGGGGGGAAAGGACATCTTAGTGCCAATGGCAGCTGAATCCAAGAGGGAACTTTCTGACGTGTTTATAGGAGTAAAAATAACCTTTCCCCTAGGGAGTTGAGGGGAATCACCTTACCGCAGTAGGGAATTTTCAATCTTGAATTTACAATCAGAAACTTTACCTTCTGAAACACTGGAGAGGACTTTCAGTGGCATTAAGTATTACTTGCTAAGCTTGGCTACCAAGCTCCCAACCTCTGGGTGAAACTTCCCAAGGCATGTATGTATGCCAAACCTAAGAGATGCTGGGGACCTAGACATTTTAGTTTTGTTCATATTTAACCTTAGCAGAAGGAACTTGGATTTGGGCAAAGCTGAAAAGATACACAGACTACTGATGACTTGTGAGACCTACCTATGCATAGGCTCTTGGGAATTCGGTCAGTGGGAATGGCACAAGATCCCTTGGCTCAAAACTCACCCTCCTCAGTAGAAGGGGGTCACCTTTGTTGGTTCTAAATGACAATATGGCCAAACTTTACTACCAAATTCTGGAGTTCTAAAAACTGACTTTTAAGGAGAGGCCAAGATGTTTCCTTATAGTGGGATTGATGTATTTTCTTCTTAGTTTCTGAGAGGCCAGTGCTTCTGCGGGTTTGTACAATCTTTATAGGTTCCACCAGGGGCTGTGGGGGGAGAGAGGGAGGGAGGGAGGGAGGGAGGGAGGGAGGGGGAGAGAGAGAGAGAGAGAGGTGAGAGGGTGAGTCTCTGTGTAGAGTGGGAGAGGATGGGTGGTGTGTGTGGTGTGTGAGGCTGTGTGTGTGTGGGGGGATGTGAGGGATTGTTTCGGTGTGACTAGACGGTAGTGGTGTGGGTGTGGTGTGGTGTGTGTGTGTGTGTGTGTGGGGGTGTGTGTGTGTGTGTGTGTGTGTGTGTGTGTTTGTGTGTGTGTGTGTGTGTGTGTGTGTGTGTGTGTGGTGTGTGTGTGTGTGTGTGTGTGTGTGTGTGTGTGTATGTGTGTGTGTGTGTGGTGTGTGTGTATGTGTGTATGTGTGTGTGTATATGTGTGTATGTGTGTGTGGTATGTATGTGTGTGTGGTGTGTGTATATGTGTGTGTGTGTGTGTGTGTGTGTGTGTGTGTGTGTGTGTGTGTGTGTGTGTGTGTGTGTGTGTGTGTGTGTGTGTGTGTGTGTGTGTGCATGCATCCTTTCATCCTCTTTTCTGTGATCAGTCTCATTGCTAGGTGTGTCTTGTGCTGATGTGTCTTATTGTGTGGCAGAAGCACAGGCAAGTGAGATGGTGATTAACTCTGGGGTCCATCCAGTGGGTTCCCAGCCACACTGAGCTTGAGTTGCCACAGGAACATGGAATCCAAGCTTTATTTCGAAGTTGTGTGCCTTTCATACCAAATAGAGGGAAAGTGGAGGGTGTTATTTTTCAATCTGTTTTATGAATTACATCCTGGGAGACCATTGCCTTCTCAAAGGGCAGAGTTGAATGAAATGGAAACGTTGGTTAGCCTTGCAGAGAAAGAGGTAACCTTCATTCTGAACGTCTAGCTCAACCTTGGGGAGGACTTGTGTTCTTTGCTCTCAGGCAGTAAGGTAAGTTTGGGGTTTATCACTTCAGGTTCTCAAGGACTAAAATAAACAGGTAATGTGTGTGTCAACAGCATCTCCAAGGCAGCTGTGGTGCCATGGGTTTGAAACCTGGATGGTAGTTGACTCTTGAAAAGGAATGAGATAATCAGGAGCTAAAACTGGAAACCTAAAATTAAGAATGTCTCTGCACTGTAACGCTAGCACATGTGCCCGAATGCAATAATGTATTCACTGTAAAGTCTAGAAGCCTTATAAATACATGACTGGCAGTTGCCTCCGGCAGAAATCTTTTACTGATGCAATGAGATAAAAGTAATTGAGCTGCATGGAGACGGATGGGTAATTAAATCCATGTGAAGCATTTTCTAACTAATTGCTATGTTCTAATCACAGATTGCTTTCTCTTTGTCAAGGTAAGTGTATATAATTACACAGCCCTTATTTGCTTTAATCTGAAATCATCCCAGTTGGGTGAATATTTTTAAGCACTGTGAATCTTAGAATATTTGGTACATTTCTGGCATGAAGGTAATTTACATATTGGTAATTTGAGGGCCTTTATAGTAAAATAGCTTTGAGTGTCATTGAAAGCAATTTTGTGGTCAGTAGAGATTTCTCCACTCTGAGTTCATTTGTTATTTAACCTTTTTTTTCCCTTTTTTTTAGTAAAAGGTAGTTTGTTATTTGAGGCACCAATAATGTTGAAGGCATTATCCTGATTACAGTGGTTAGAAAAAAGACAAAAAATTTAATAAAGTCAGAAAGTGACTATTGACTGACTCAGGAGCTAAAGTGAGCTTCTTTTAAGGTTGGGGAGTCTTCATATGAGGGTGCAGGATAGCCCAGGCCCTGCCCTCAGCTCCTTGGCCTTAAGGAGACAGGAGGCACTTCTGACTGAGGGGAGAGCGCGCAGTTGGCATCTTTCAGTTGAGTGGCATTTTGTTTTAGAAGATCAACGGCCAGGTGTTTGTAGTCACACTGCTGGTGTGCAACACTAGACAAGGGATCTAGCACAAGATGGGGATGTGCCTTACTCATCCTTGTGTTCTTATTGTGATGTTCAGGATGTGGAATGTGTCTGTTGTTTGTGGAACCAACTACAGCCGCTGATTAAGATGTTGATTGATTAGGGAATTGGGTCCTCTTCTATACAGATTTTCCTTCCTGACTAATCTCTCTCTCTCTCTCTCTCTCTCTCTCTCTCTCTCTCTCTCTCTCTCTCTCTCTCTCTGTGTGTGTGTGTGTGTGTGTGTGTGTGTGTTTTCATTGGATAAAGAAGATGTTTTCTAATAGTCTAGCATGTTAAGCTATTTTGCAGTGAAAAGACCCTATGTATTAAATTATCCTATACACATTGTTCTACTAATCAAGAGTTTCAATCCAGGCCTGTGATGCCACCGTTTTGGGAGGCTAAGGCTGGGAAAATTGTCTTAACTTACAGTCTAATCTGGGTTACAATGTGGGATCCTGTATCAGACGTCTTAATAAAAACAATTAGGTGGGGCATGCTCCTGATGACATAAGCCTGATGGCCTTATTTTAATCCTGTTGACTTCATAAATGTGGGAGGACAGTATAGACTTCACAAGAAGTTCTCTGACCATTTTGGGATCACCCCCACCCCAAAAACAAAAAAACAAACAAACCACTGCTCCACAGATCCACGCAGATATAAATTAAAATGAATTAAAAATCTTAAAACAATGTTTCTCCTCTTTTTTTTTTTTTTCTTTTTCCGATGACTGTCAACAGCCCTGCAGTTTGTGTTGGATGCATTTTAGGGTCTTTCTGACCTGTGTGGTAGATACTGGGGAAGGCCTGGTTGTCTGTAGCCTTTCTGGGGAACATGAGTGCTTTTGTCTTCTTCTTTCCCATTGTTGCTGTGACTATTGGAGGTGTACGGGGTAGTAAATAAAGTTGCACTTTTCCTCTGCGGACCACAGAGCAGAGCTGCTTCCCAGCACTCCTGGTACAGCAGTAGGTTGCCAGCTTGCTCGTGAGCAGGGTGTCCTTTCCTTTGGCTCTCATTTTTTATTAATATTTTTATACAATAATTTTTGGTCATATCCCCCAACCCCAACTCCTCCCAGATCCTTCCCACCTCCTACTTACCCAACTTCATGTTCTCTCTCTTTTCTGTTCCAGCCCCCCTCAAGGAAATTGAATTAAACAACTCAAAACATAAAAAAACAAAACAAAACAAAACAAAAAAAATGGGGTTGGGGATTTAGCTCAGTGGTAGAGCGCTTGCCCTGGGTTCGGTCTTCAGCTCCGGAAAAACAAAACAAAATAAAACAAAACAAAACACCACTGGTACACTCAGTGTCACTCTGTTGGGTAAAACTGATTTCCTGTTGTCAGAGGGTATGGCTTGCAAATAGCTCCTGGGTTAGGGTTGAGGGCTCTTGTTCACTTCCCCCTCTTAGTGCTGGGAACCGTGGCTAGAGCCCGTGCAGGTCCTATGTGTGCTGCCCTAGTCTCTGAGTTCATGTGTGCATCAGCCCTGTTGTGTCTGTTTCCTTGTAGTCACCCACCACCTCCAGTTTTCCGACCTCTCCACCTCCTCTTCTGCGTAGGTCCTGGAGCCTTGATGAATGCTCTTTTTCCTAATGTAAAAACTCTCAGTTCCTTCCTGCCTCTGGACCTTGTACCATTTCTCCTGGGTTGATTGTAGTAACTAAAGATTTAGTACATCTTGTATTTCTTTATATTTAATACATTTATCCTCGATGCATCTGAGTTCAGTGCCTCAAAAGCTGAGTTACCTGTTCTTTCCAGTGCTTCTCACCATCATCAACAGAGTTCATCTGTATCCTTGAACTCTACTCATTATGGCTGTACTAACCTGCTTAAGTCCACCTAAGAATTTTCTGCAGTTTTCTTTAATTCTGGGTCATAAGTTTTGTCATATACCCAGGGATGTTTCACAGGGGCCTTCTTAGTAACTACTTAGTATTTGCTAATAGCACTGTGACATATTGGAAGGCAGGAAAACATATAGATAGAGGCTTGGAAAATTCCCTGTACACTAGGTAAGATACTAATTAGATGAAGAATGGGTTGATACTTTCCCATCCTACTGGTAGCCCCTGAAATCAAAGTTCGACCTGGTGTCAGAGTGACAGGCTGTGGGCACTCTTGCTCCTCCCTTCATCCTTCCCTCACCGTTTTTCCTCCTTTGAGGGACTGAACCCAGCATCTTGCTAGGCAAGCAGTCTACCCACATTCAAATCCTGTGTGTTTGTTTACTTGTTTGTTTGAATCTGGGTTTTTGTAACCCAGGCTAGTCTCAAAATTGCTGTATTCCTCAGGTTCACCATATCAAGCTGGAAGTAGGTTCTTGATTTGAATTGAACAAAGGCCATGTTGGGCTTCTATATTTAAAATTTACCTGATGCATGTGGAATAGAAGTTCTGAGCTGAGGCTTCCTTTCCTCATAGCTCTTTACCCTATAAACCAATATATTCTGTAGTCTTTCAAATTTGCTTGTGCAGTGTAAAAAGAACAGACTTATAGAGTGCTCCAAAATACTTCAAATAGCCAAATGTGACCTAGGTAGGAGGATTAGGAATTTGAAATCAGCAGGAGATCAGCCTTGACTCCATGTGAGACCTTTGTTCCACAGGGGCAATAGTGGAGTTGTTTTCTCCAGCTTCCTTAAATGTTATATCTTTGGTGGATACGGTACAGCAATCCAGAACCCAAATTTGATGTTACAGCCTACTATACACCATTCCCACAGCTATGAAAATGCCCCCCATTTCTCCACTAGCATCACTTTCCTCTGTGCCTGGTCTGCAGTCACATCATCCCTAAGCTACTCTCTCCCTCACCTCATTGCGTCCAGTCTTGATCTGGTGTTCTTACTGACCTTGGTATTTTTTTTTTAATTTATTTATTTTTTATTATTATTAACTTGAGTATTTCTTATATACATTTCGAGTGTTATTCCCTTTCCCGGTTTCCGGGCAAACATCCCCCTCACCCCTCCCCTTCCTTATGGGTGTTCCCCTCCCCACCCTCCCCCCATTGCAGCCCTCCCCCCGCCAGTCTTGTTCACCGGGGGTTCAGGCTTAGCAGGACCCAGGGCTTCCCCTTCCACTGGTGCTCTTACTAGGATATTCATTGTTACCTCGAGGTCAGAGTCCAGGGTCAGTCCATGTATAGTCTTTGGGTAGTGGCTTAGTCCCTGGAAGCTCTGGTTGGTTGGCATTGCTGTACATATGGGGTCTCGAGCTCCTTCAAGCTCTTCCAGTTCTCTCTCTGATTCCTTCAACAGGGGTCCTGTTCTCAGTTCAGTGGTTTCCTGCTGGCATACGCCTCTGTATTTGCTGTATTCTGGCTGTGTCTCTCAGGAGCGATCTGCATTCACATTTTGATCATCCGTCTTGAGTTTCATTTGTTCTAGGCATCTAGGGTAATTCAAGCATTTGGGCTAATAGCCACTTATCAATGAGTACATACCATGTATGTCTTTCTGTGATTGGGTTAGCTCACTCAGGATGATATTTTCCAGTTCCAACCATTTGCCTCTTAATTTCATAAAGTCATTGTTTTTTGATAGCTGAGTAATATTCCATTGTGTAGATGTACCACATTTTCTGTATCCATTCCTCTGTTGAAGGGCATCTGGGTTCTTTCCAGCTTCTGGCTATTATAAATAAGGCTGTGATGAACATAGTGGAGCACGTGTCTTTTTTTATATGTTGGGGCATCTTTTGGGTATATGCCCAGGAGAGGTATAGCTGGATCCTCAGGCAGTTCAATGTCCAATTTTCTGAGGAACCTCCAGACTGATTTCCAGAATGGTTGTACCAGTCTGCAATCCCACCAACAATGGAGGAGTGTTCCTCTTTCTCCACATCCTCGCCAGCATTTGCTGTCACCTGAGTTTTTGATCTTAGCCATTCTCACTGGTGTGAGGTGAAATCTCAGGGTTGTTTTGATTTGCATTTTTTATGACTAACGATGTTGAACATTTCTTTAGGTGTTTCTCGGCCATTCGGCATTCCTCAGCTGTGAATTCTTTGTTTAGCTCTGAACCCCATTTTTTAATAGGGTTATTTGTCTCCCTGCTGTCTAACTTCTTGAGTTCTTTGTATATTTTGGATATAAGCCCTCTATCTGTTGTAGGATTGGTAAAGATCTTTTCCCAATCTGTTGGTTGCCATTTTGTCCTAACCACAGTGTCCTTTGCCTTACAGAAGCTTTGCAGTTTTATGAGATCCCATTTGTCGATTCTTGATCTTAGAGCATAAGCCATTGGTGTTTTGTTCAGGAAATTTTTTCCAGTGCCCATGTGTTCCAAATGCTTCCCTAGTTTTTCTTCTATTAGTTTGAGTGTATCTGGTTTGATGTGGAGGTCCTTTATCCACCTGGACTTAAGCTTTGTACAGGGTGATAAGCATGGATCGATCTGCATTCTTCTACATGTTGACCTCCAGTTGAACCAGCACCATTTGCTGAAAATGCTATCTTTTTCCATTGATGGTTTTGGCTCCTTTGTCAAAAATCAAGTGCCCATAGGTGTGTGGGTTCATTTCTGGGTCTTCAATTCTGTTCCATTGGTCTATCTGTCTGTCTCTGTACCAATACCATGCAGTTTTTATCACTATTGCTCTGTAATACTGCTTGAGATCTGGGATAGTGATTCCCCCTGAAGTCCTTTTATTGTTGAGGATAGTTTTAGCTATCCTGGGTTTTTTGTTATTCCAGATGAATTTGCAAATTGTTCTGTCTAACTCTTTGAAGAATTGGATTGGTATTTTGATGGGGATTGCATTGAATCTGTAGATCGCTTTTGGCAGAATGGCCATTTTTACTATATTAATCCTGCTAATCCATGAGCATGGGAGATCTTTCCATCTTCTGAGGTCTTCTTCAATTTCTTTCTTCAGAGTCTTGAAGTTCTTGTTGTACAAATCTTTTACTTGCTTGGTTAAAGTCACCGAGGTACTTTTTATATTATTTGGATCTATTATGAAGGGTGTCGAATTTCCCTGATTTCTTTCTCGGCTTGTTTCTCTTTTGTGTAGAGGAAGGCTACTGATTTATTTGAGTTAATTTTATACCCAGCCACTTTTGCTGAAGTTGTTTATCAGCTTTAGTAGTTCTCTGGCGGAACTTTTGGGATCACTTAAATATACTATCATATCGCCTGCAAATAGTGATATTTTGACTTCTTCTTTCCGATCTGTATCCCTTGACCTCTTTTTTTTGTTGTCTGATTGCTCTGGCTAGAACTTCAAGAACTATATTGAATAAGTAGGAGAGAGTGGGCAGTTTTGTCTAGTCCCTGATTTTAGTGGCATTGCTTCAAGTTTCTTCCATTTAGTTTAATGTTAGCAACTGGTTTGTTGTATATGGTTTTTACTATGTTTAGGTATGGGCCTTGAATTCCTATTCTTTCCAGGACTTTTATCATGAAGGGGTGTTGAATTTTGTCAAATGCTTTCTCAGCATCTAATGAAATGATCATGTGGTTTTGTTCTTTCAGTTTGTTTATATAATGGATCACGTTGATAGTTTTCCTTATATTAAACCATCCCTGCATGCCTGGGATGAAGCCTAGTTGATCATGGTGGATGATTGTTTTGATGTGCTCTTGGATTCGGTTTGCTAGAATTTTATTGAGTATTTTTTGCATCGATATTCATAAGGGAAATTGGTCTGAAGTTCTCTTTCTTTGTTGGGTCTTTTGTGTGGTTTAGGTATAAGAGTAATTGTGGCTTCATAGAAGGAATTGGTAGTGCTCCATCTGTTTCAATTTTGTGGAATAGTTTGGATAATATTGGTATGAGGTCTTCTATGAAGGTCTGATAGAATTCTGCACTAAACCCGTCTGGACCTGGGCTCTTTTTGGTTGGGAGACCTTTAATGACTTCTTCTATTTCTTAGGAGTTATGGGGTTGTTTAACTGGTTTATCTGTTCTGATTTAACTTCGGGTACCTGGTATCTGTCTAGGAAATTGTCCATTTCCTGCAGATTTTCAAGTTTTGTTGAATATAGGCTTTTTATAGTAAGATCTGATGATTTTTTGAATTTCCTCTGAATCTGTAGTTATGTCTCCCTTTTCATTTCTGATTTTGTTAATTTGGACACACTCTCTGTGTCCTCTCGTTGTCTGGCTAAGGGTTTATCTATCTTGTTGATTTTCTCAAAGAACCAACTTTTGGTTCTGTTGATTCTTTCTATGGTCCTTTTTTGTTTCTACTTGGTTGATTTGGCTCTGAGTTTGATTATTTCTGCCTCTACTCCTCCTGGGTGTATTTGCTTTTTTTGTTCTAGAGCTTTTAGGTGTGCTGTCAAGCTGCTGACATATGCTCTTTCCTGTTTCTTTCTGCAGGCACTCAAGCGCTATGAGTTTTCCTCTTAGCACAGCTTTCATTGTGTCCCATAAGTTTGGGTATGTTGTACCTTCATTTTCATTAAATTCTAAAAGTTTTTAATTTCTTTTTTATTTCTTCCTTGACCAGGTTATCATTGAGTAGAGCATTGTTCAATTTCCACGTATATGTGGGCATTCTTCCCTTATTGTTATTGAAGACCAGTTTTAGGCCGTGGTGGTCCGATAGCACGCCTGGGATTATTTCTATCTTTCTGTACCTGTTGAGGCCCGTTTTTTGGCCAATTATATGGTCAATTTTGAGAAAGTACCATGAGGAGCTGAGAAGAAGGTATATCCTTTTGTTTTTAGGATAGAATGTTCTATAAATATCTGTTAAGTCCATTTGGCTCATGACTTCTCTTAGTCTGTCTCATCTCTGTTTAATTTCTGTTTCCATGATCTGTCCATTGATGAGAGTGGGGTGTTGAAATCTCCTACTATTATTGTGTGAGGTGTAATGTGTGTTTTGAGCTTTAGTAAGGTTTGTTTTACGTATGTAGGTGCCCTTGTATTTGGGGCATAGATATTTAGGATTGAGAGTTCATCTTGGTGGATTTTTCCTTTGATGAATATAAAGTGTCCTTCCTTATCTTTTTTGATGACTTTTAGTTGAAAATTGATTTTATCTGATATTAGAATGGCTTCTCCAGCTTGCTTCTTCTGACCATTTGCTTGGAAAGTTGTTTTCCAGCCTTTCATTCTGAGGTAGTGTCTGTCTTTGTCTCTGAGGTGTGTTTCCTGTAGGCAGCAGAATGCAGGGTCCTCGTTGCGTATCCAGTTTGTTAATCTATGTCTTTTTATTGGGGAGTTGAGGCCATTGATGTTGAGAGATATTAAGGAATAGTGATTATTGCTTCCTGTTATATTCATATTTGGATGTGAGGTTATGTTTGTGTGCTTTTCTTCTCTTTGTTTTGTTGTCAAGACGATTAGTTTCTTGCTTCTTCTAGGGTATAGCTTGCCTCCTTATGTTGGGCTTTACCATTTATTATCCTTTGTAGTGCTGGATTTGTAGAAAGATATTGTGTAAATTTGGTTTTGTCATGGAATATCTTGGTTTCTCCATCTATGTTGATTGAGAGTTTTGCAGGATACAGTAACCTGGGCTGGCATTTGTGTTCTCTTAGGGTCTGTATGACATCAGTCCAGGATCTTCTGGCCTTCATAGTTTCTGGCGAAAAGTCCAGTGTGATTCTGATAGGTCTGCCTTTATATGTTACTTGACCTTTTTCCCTTACTGCTTTTAATATTCTTTCTTTATTTTTGTGCGTTTGGTGTTTTGACTATTATGTGACGGGAGGTGTTTTTTTCTGGTCCAATCTATTTGGAGTTCTGTAGGTTTTGTATGCCTATGGGTATCTCTTTTTTAGGTTAGGAAGTTTTTTCTATGATTTTGTTGAAGATATTTACTGGTCCTTTGAGCTGGGGAGTCTTCACTCTCTTCTATACCTATTATCCTTAGGTTTGATCTTCTCATTGAGTCCTGGATTTCCTGTATGTTTTGGACCAGTAGCTTTTTTCGCTTTACATTATCTTTGACAGTTGAGTCAATGATTTCTATGGAATCTTCTGCTCCTGAGATTCTCTCTTCCATCTCCTGTATTCTGTTGGTGAAGCTTGTATCTACAGCTCCTTGTCTCTTCTTTTGGTTTTCTATATCCAGGGTTGTTTCCATGTGTTCTTTCTTGATTGCTTCTATTTCGATTTTTAATTCCTTCAACTGTTTGATTGTGTTTTCCTGGAATTCTTTCAGGGATTTTTGTGACTCCTCTCTATGGGCTTCTACTTGTTTATTTATGTTTTCCTGGGAATTCTTGTTTTTAGGAATTTTTACGATTCTCTCTGTAGGCTTCTACTTGTTTATTTATGTTTTCCTGTGTTTCTCTAAGGGAGTTCTTCATGTCTTTCTTGAAGTCCTCCAACATCATGATCAAATATGATTTTGAAACTAGATCTTGCTTTTCTGGTGTGTTTGGGTATTTCGTGTTTGCTTTGGTGGGAGAATTGGGCTCCGATGATGCCATGTAGTCTTGGTTTCTGTTGCTTGGGTTTCTGCGCTTGCCTCTCGCCATCAGATTATCTCTAGTGTTACTTTGTTCTGCTATTTCTGACAGTGGCTAGACTGTCTTATAAGCCTGTGTTTCAGGAGTGCTGTAGACCTGTTTTCCTGTTTTCTTTCAGCCAGTTATGGGGACAGAGTGTTCTGTTTTCGGGTGTGTAGTTTTTCCTCTCTACAGGTCTTCAGCTGTTCCTGTGAGCCTGTGTCTTGAGTTCACCAGGCAAGTCGTTTGTAGCAGAAAAGTTTGTCTTACCTGTGGTCCCCAGGCTCAAGTTTGCTCGCGGGGTGTTGCCTATGAGCTCTCTGCGGCCTCAGCAACCAGGAAGATCTGCGCCGCCCTTTCCGGGAGGTTCCGTGCACCAGGGTTCCAGATAGCTTTTGTTTTCCTCTGGGATCAGAACTGTGTGCAGCGTGCAGTCTCTTCTGGTTTCCCAGGCGTGTCTGCCTCTCTGAAGGTTTAGCTCTCCCTCCCACGGGATTTGGGTGCAGAGAACTGTTTATCCGCTGACCTTGGTATTTGAGGACCACACGGGCCTCCTATAGAACTTCTCTCTCCCCGTGTCTGATTCTTGACATTTCCACAGTCAGGACTAGAACACCATTGAAGTGATGTGCTCAGGCCATCAAGATCTGCCCCTGCAGTGCAGCAGTGCAGTGAGCTTCATGATCCTCAAGTGGATGAGGTGGCACCAGATTTCTCTATGTTGAAGTTAGTATTTGCTTCTTCTTTTCATTAATATCAGTGTCCAGCCAACATTCTCCTTCTCCACACATTGTCCTACTCATTCTTGTCCTACCAGTGAAGTAGTGTAGTGCTTGCCTGGTTGATAGGTTGAACCCACCCACCTACTCACTCCTGCCCTTTAGCCTCCTCACCCTGGCATTCCCGTACACTAGGGCATGGAGCCTTCACAGGACCAAGGACCTCTCCTTCCATTGATGCCCGACAAAGCCATCCTCTGCTACATATGCGACTGGAGCCATGGGTCACTCCATGGGTACTATTTGGCTGGTGGTTTAGTCCCTGGGAGTTCTGTGGTGTTTGGTTGGTATTGTTGTTCTTCCTATGGGATTGCAAACCCCTTCAGCTCCTTCAGTTCTCTCTCTAACTCCTCCATTGGGGACCTGGTTCTCAATTCAGTTTTTGGCTGCAAGCATCCACCTCTGTATTAGAGCCCTTGCTGTGCTTGTGGTTGGACAAGACATTTAGAAGTTACGAGCTGGCCGAGTTGATACTGTCTGGGTCTCTTCTCAGCTTGGTCTTTGAGTTTCATGTGTGATACACTCTATTGGAACCAAAAGCAATCAAGATGCTTGTGTGGATATTGGATGTCTTTACTGACTTCCTAGTTCAGCTCTGTCTTTTTTCTTGTTAAAATAAAATTTTCTTTTTCTACAGGAAAAGTAATTCATATGTAGAGTCATCTCAGTTTTCTATACTTTTCCCTAGATTTTTTTTTTACTGCATGGTGACTCCATATTTATCTGGGTTCATGAAAAAAATAGAATATAAGTAGGAAACAAGCATATTGATTAAATAGAATCTATATTTTTCAATCCTTCCATACTTCCTTGTGTCTGTCTGTCTGTCCTTTTGTTCCTGGAACAGGGTCTCACTGTATAGCCCTGGCTGGCCTGGAATTAGCTATGTAAACCAGGCCAGCTTCAAAGTCACAGAGATCTGCCTGCCTCTACCTCCCAAGTGCTGGGGTTAAAGGAGTGCACCATCACAGCTGGCTTCAAACATTTCTTAATATGGCTCTAATTTTTAAATTATTTGCACGACTCATGCATAGTATTCATTTCTTTTCCGATTGTGGTGACAAAATGCCGTGATAAAAGCAAAGGGAGAAAACGATTTATTCGATTCAGGGATCCAAATTATAGACTATCATTGCAAGGAAGTCAAGGCAGCAGAGAGAATGCTGCGTGTTGGTGCTCAGTTGGTTTTCTCCTTTAGTCACTTAAAAAAAATGGAGTAGGGACATGGTGGTACACACCTCAAATCTGAGCACTCAGGAGGCAGAGTTAAGCTGATCTCCGTGAGTTCAAAGCCAGCCTGGTCTAAAGAACTCCAGGACAGCCAGGAGTACAGAGAAACCCTGTCTTGAAAAACAAAACAAAATTGTTTTTGAGATTATAATATAATTGCAACATTTCTTCCTTCCATTTCTTCCTATAAAACTCTTCCATGCAGCCCTCCCTACTCTCTTTCTGTTTAAGGATAAAATGTTTTTCATTGTTATTACATATATGTATATGTGTGTGTGATGTATATAATACTCATTCCTAATCAGAACCTGCCTACAGGTTTGTGTGTATGTTTTCAGGGCTGACCGTTGGTGTTGGACAACTAGTTGGTGTGTTCTTCCTTGTAACTCTCTGTGTGTGGGACTGAGGCATTGCAGGCTTTTCTATTTTGGCGTGCCCATTGGTGAGGCTCTTGTTCAGTTCACATTTGTCATGTTGATGACATTTTTGGGTGTAGTGTCTAACAATACTAGGAAACACAATTTCACGCCAAGCTCCTTGATCTTTTGGCTCTTACAGTCCACAAACACACACACACACACACACACACACACACACACACACACACACACACACACACACACACCCTTACCTCTTTTGCAACATTTCTTGAGTTTTAGACTAAAGAGTGTTTTGTAGATAATCCATTGGGACTGGAATCCAGAACTCTGCATTTGATTGGTTGTCTTTATTTTGTTGTAAGGAGAAAATTTCCAAGCCAATCTATCAATCTATCAGGCCCTAGGAATGGTGCTGCCCACAGTGGGTGGTCTTTTTGCATTAGTTAATGCAGTGAATTCAGTTTCACACATTAAGTACACATACCAGAGGCTCTTCTGGGTGATTCTAAGTTGTATCAAGTTGACAATTTAACTACCATAAATGTTTTTATTGTAAAACTCTGTTATAAACTGTAGACCAATTGAAAAAAAATGAGAATCAATTGGATTTTATTTTTATATACTGTTCTGTATTTTTCCTTTTGAATGCATGCATCCTATGTATTTTTCTGGTATGCTTCTTATTAGAGTGAGACTAGATTTATATTTTCTGCTATTTATAATATCATTACTTTTAGGTATGTAACGTATCTCAGAAGTAACACTGTGCTGTCTTCCTCTAGTTCCACCTGTTCTCATCCCAAGTCATTGCCCTGCTTTCCTTACACTTCATGCATTTCTTGTTTCTCTTGATTTTATTCATTTGTTCATTTAACCAAATACAATGGATTTTCCAAGGCACTGTTTTTGGCAGGAGGTAGATCTATGAACAAAACTGTGGGAAACTTCTATCTTCCTGTATCTTTCATTCAGTTGATGCTGAGGTAAAGAGACAATCCAGACTGAATATGGGTAGACATGCGTTATGGGAGGCTGTGAGGTGCCTCTTTCTGACGCTGCTAGGAATCGTTAGGTGACCAATTTCAACCTCTCCAGGACCTTCTGCTTCAATCTCATTTCAATTGAAGCCACATGGAGTAAAACACAGCAGCTCATGAGCAGAGCACAAAAGGGAGCTTCTCACTCCTCACTCCTGCGAGGGTGTCTGTAGACTATTCAGGTGAATTCAAATTTGAAGTATTGAAATAAAATTTATTAGGTTTGAGACTTGATAGAAGTAAATAAATCATTCAGAAAAAATAACCAAATGAAAATGCTTTTGCTATAGTTGGCTAATTTTGGCCAGAGCAAGCAATTATCATAAGCACTCTATTTTGTTTACAAATTCTAGTTAATGCCACAGTAATATTATGGCTACAGAAACAGAGGGAAACGTGGTACATTTTTGCATAATGATTTTATGGAAGGGGATTGAGAGATTATAAATATTCATGTACATTAAATTAATTTTGTTACTTTGTTAATACCATTTGATTATTTTTCTTTGAGAGAAACGAGTTAAAGATAATGCACAATAGTATTGTAGACTTAGGAGTTTGTGAGTGTTTATTTTCTATTAGTAATATAATTTTGAGATGTTCTATAAATGATGTCAAAACAAAGACAAATAAAAGAGGGTGAACTATAAAAATGTTTGAGATGTAGGGGTTCGAGATCACACAGCTATGTAAATGTCCGTTTCTGTTTGCTAAGGTGTAGAGGAAAGTGCCATTTGTTACTGGCTGCCCGTGATGGGACTGAAATGTCTGTTAAGTGTCACAGAGCTTCATTGCAGGCAGTTCTGTGTTCTAAGTATTTTCAAGTGTGACAGCCACCTGTGCAACTGAAATGCTCTAATGACCACCTCATGCGAAATTGAAGAATACAGATTGAATGTATGTCAATCAGGAATTTGAATTAACTTGATATTTCTAACATGTAATTGTTGAAATGTGCAATTGATATTAGAGAGCCTTAAATATTTTACACCTTTGGTTTCCTCCTAAATCTTTCAACTCCAGCATACTTTGCTGAAGCCACCTCTGTGGCCCGTCTGCCCTGCCCTGCTCAGCCAGTCTGTGGTTGGAGTCGGAGCACAGTGCCCGCTTAGCCACTTACAGCAGTCATGGCATCAAGTTGTTTGGGTTTTCTTCGCTGTTCCTCATTTTTCACTTTACCAAGCTTCCCTCTCATGTTCTAGTTGCTAGATTTATCCTCTTGCAGTGGTTACAGCTAACGTTCTGTAGATAGCTGGTCTTCTGGAGTCACTAAAACGACCCTCCCCACCACCACAAACAAAGGCCATTGGGGTGTTTTATTGAAAGTAAAGAGATTAATTCTGATCAAGGCTCTACTTCTTGTTACTGTACAACCCTGGGACAGCCTTTCTGGTCTTGTGGTGAAAATGAACTAAAATCTTTATTACCTAGGTAGTACTCATTTAAAATATCAATCATTTTTTAAAATTCACACACATTGACCAGGGAGTATCACACACAGTATTAAAAATAAAATGGGGTGGGTGGTTTTAGTAAGCCTGACAATAGACTGAGAGATGGCGCTCACACACTCAGTTATCCCCGCTCATAGCAAGCCTGCCCGTGAACCTGACGTCTTCTTGGCTCCACTTCCCACGTGCTGAGATGACAGGCATGTGCCTAAAACCTTGAGTTATTGATGACGAGAAATGTTCATTTTTATCTCTTCTGAGGAGATAGTTTTAAAATGTCATTCTGATTTCCACCCTCAGGCTAGAGGAGCATTACCGTTCTATTTTAAAATATGAATATTAGCTCTCTAAATTAGCTTATATAGATGATATTTAATAAGAAATTAATAAGAAGGATTTAGTAAAGGTCACTTGCTCCTAATTATGCTTACAGAGCCCTAAGTGTTTTATAAAATAGAAACGTGATGAACTTCAACAAAGTTTGTTCAGTCAGATCATTGTCATTAAAATTGTAAGACTTGTTTACAATGTGAAAAAACTAAGTTAGCACAGTTAAAAACTACCACGTGTAACATCTTAACATTGTATCACATTTACTTCAAATAGTTTTAAAAGAAACATGGAAAGTTGTTTGTGGCACCTGCTATGAATCCCTCCTCATCCTACTCTCCATCGTATTAGATGAGGCTTGCTATGGCCATGTGTTGTCTCCTTCCTTCTGTCTATTTTTGCCTTTTTTTTTTTTAAAGCAGTGTGTTAGAACTTTCATTTTATTTCCACTTTTACTTGTTAGCAATACCTATTTGTTTTATTCTTTGATTGACAGCTTCCTTAGGACTTAACTAATACCCATAGCTTATCGAAGTCTTTTTTTTCCAATGGTACGTTGTTCTGGTTACAGACTTTAATCATAACTCTGCGTAATCACATATTCCCTTGCTTTCTCTCGTGAGTTATTCCTACCACTGTCATATGTTTGCCTTTTTGTTCTCAGTGTCGCTTTAGCACACCAACGTTGTCAAGAGATCACAATTAACGTCTAGTTTATGTGAAGGGCCACACATTAGCACTCCTGCCTCTCATCTGCTATCATCTTTTGTTCATGGGTTTTCTTCAGTTTAAAGATCTTTGCTGGTGGTGGTGGTGATGACCAGGTCTGCAGGTCTGTAGGTAATACGGTCCCACTGTGTGGTTGGTCTGAGGAGCCTTGTTATTTTTCTTCCATCTCCCGTGTTACATCCAGTAATTATTTTCCAGGCTCTCCCCCGCCCCTGACTTCGCATCTCTTCCCAGTTATATTCTGGCCATGTGGACCCTGAGAACACTTTCATTTTCATCCTTGTGTCCGTATGCAGTTACCTTCTTATTTCCCCATGTATTTGTGTATTTTTCTCCCCCCATTCCTCCTTCTTTTTCATTTGCTTCCTTCCTGCTTGCCTTCTGCCTTTTTTCTTGCCTTCCTCATTGTTTCCTCTGACCTCCCTACTGCTCTAGAAAGATCTATGTAAGGCGAACATCAGAGTCATCACGAGCCTCGTTCCTCTGAATGACAAAAGTCTGCGTGCACCATCTTCCAGTGTGCATACATCCGTCAAAGTATAGGTCGTGCTTACAGGAGCTCTTTCCTGTCCTTTGGGATCCCGCCATTTGCCCCACTATTCCTACTGATGGTTGTGACCAGACAAGAACTCAGTCGACATTTCTTTTCTTGTTTACATGTCTGGTATTTCTGGGGGTGCTAGACATTTCGGATTTCGCATTATTGAGTATTGGGTCTGCTGTGTTACTTTATTTATTTATTTAAGCTTCATTCTTCTATATAGTTAAGGCCTTTGAAAGCAGTTTGATTGTTTTAAGGCTTTTAAGGTCTCTTCATACAAGTCCAGAGCAGTATTTATTTTTAGCAGAAATTTTCTTTATAATTCCGTATAATTCTATATAATTCCTGATAAAAACTCAGTTTGATAATCCATGCCAGTCTGTCTTGTTGCTTGCGGGGACCTTAGCTGTTCTTAGGCCTCTGTGTTGTCCTAGAAGTTTAGTCTGCTCCTTTCTCATATTTGCTCTTCTCACCTTAGGACTGATTGTCCTGCACATGCTCAGACCATCCTTCTGCTGGAGAGTGGTGGCAAGAATTTGCTGCACTTTCAGTCCGGATGTCTCTGTGGCTGTCTCCAAGAGCTCAATGCTGTGAATGCTAACTTTCTAACTCCCTTCTCTGAAAGTGAGCTGGGGTATCGGGCTCTGTTGAGTCTGCTCTTTTCTCCTCTGGCAGATCTCTCCAGGTCAGCTGGGAACTCATGGCTCCCGTGTTTCTCTCCGTCGGTGTCCTGCATTGTAAGATGCACCCTTGCCTGTGGATAGGGAGCCTGTGTGCATCATCAGTTTTCCTAGTTTTAAGTTTTAAAATAATTTTATGTACCCTTTAATGCATCTTCCTACAGTATTCCCTTTCAGTTGAATTTTGTGTCATCATTGATGTGGCCTGAGCCAACAATTTGCCCAGGATTTCAGAGGTCCCACATTTGTCATTGTGGGCACCTGGTGAGTGGCCAGCCGGGCCTTTAAATGGCTCTATCTTTCCAACCTCACAGGGGGGTTATTTATCAGTAAGTTTCCCTGCAGAAGCAGGTTAGAAGGTGCAGGTCTGATTTGCAGAGCCATGGACAAGCTGCAGCTGGCACCATCTGGAAGACAGCATAAATATTTTACTAGTTGGGGAATCTTTTGATAGACTACACAAGCATAGTTTAGCTCTTTTTTTAGTTTCGTTCACAGATTGGGGTGGTGGTGGTAAAAATCTAGTGTAGGCATATCATTAGAGAACCAGGTAAACAGTTATTTTTTCGTGTTTATGGTGATCTATGAGTTAGACTTTCATGAAGAATTCATCATTTATATAAAATTCCATGGGGCAGTCAAAGGCAGGGGTAGCTCACCAACATGGGACTGAACTTGGCCTGATTCACAATGTTAACTGCTTTTCCAACAAAGCACTTACCAAGTTAAGACTCCTACCAATCTTGATTGCAAGCCCATCCCTAAGCACATCCTTCTTCAAGGATGCAGTCAGTGGCTCTCACTGACCTACTTTTGCTTATTAGTTCTTAGTCACTTCACCTATCTTGCCATATACATCCTGAAGCATATTCAGGATCTGATGCCATTGTATTGACCTAGGCTGGAGTGGATTGGGGGTGCTTTTATAGTCAGACAAAGTAATTCCTCCAAACGAACTTTCAGGAAAAATTCCTTAATTGTCAGCTTATGCCTACGCATAGTCGGCATGCATACAGTTAAAATCATATGTAACAAGACAAAGCCATGTTCTAGGAACACTGACTTACATTAGCCAAGCCTGTCAAGATCACGCCTGTACCCTAAGCAGCAAGTCCTGCTCGTAGGCACACAAACAGAAGCCTGGGACCATGACTGGGGACTCTGGAGTAAACCTTACTTGGAGCCTGCAGCTCTCTACAGGTTACTTCACCAGCATTTTGCTATCTTTGTGAGTCTCTACAGTTGATGAAAAAGATGCCTGAAACTCAGAAACACCCAGCCCGGAGACCGTTGAAAACAGAAGGGTCAACCCAGGTGTGCACCTGTAATCTCAGTACTCGGGAGGCCTAGGCAGAGAACACTAAGTCTGTGGGCATCCTGAGCTGCACACTTAGACTTTGCTTCCAAAACTAAAGACTAGCATTTCTATGCTAGTCTTACTATGATGTTCTCTTCAAATAAGATTATTTTCCCCATCCCCAGTGTAAAATAAAGACATAGAACTTTTGGATGTCAGTTCAGGATCTGAAGTGTCTATTTAAATGAGTAGGTGAATGGGGTGCACTGTCCATGTCATTACTCAGGATCCTTCTGGTGCTTAAGCAACAGTCAGTTGATCGTGAACTTTCCAAGGTAAATTTTATGAAAGAGTTCATAAAATCTAAGATGCACAGCAATCCATACAGCAGGAAGAGGCAAGTTTGGGTAACTTAATACAGTATATATATAAATAGAACAAATTCCATATTGGTTTATTGTGAGTAAGGAGTCTAGAATGAAATGGTGAGGAACAAATCAAATGTTACCACCGAAAGGAAGAGAAAGTCAGAAAGACAGGAATGGAGGGTAAACCCAAGAGATGGAGAGGAAGGGATGTGTGGCAGATTTCTAGATGATAGTCTTGAAGTTGGTATAGGTTTCTCTGCCATCCAGTGCACATGCTAAGTGTTACAGTTGTCAGGGCATTGCACTTTATTACCTTTTAATCAAGATTCCCCCAATCACTATTTTATGCTGTAGTTTTTGAGATGAGCATATTTACCTCCTGTGTGTGAGTGTATGGACACATGCATTTTGGGGGCACACATATATGTTGCGGAGAGACTATGTAGTTAGTTAGTATCTTCCTTTATCACATTCCTCCTCTTCTTCCCTTATGGCAGAGTGTCTCCTTGGACCTGGGGCCCATGTTGTCTGGGCCACTATAGAAGCCATGAACTCCTGGAAATCCTCCTGTCTCTACTCCTCCAGAGCTGGGCTTATAGGCATGTTTGGAATGCTTGGCTTGCTCTGTAGGCTTTGGGATCTGAACTCCAGCCCGCGGGGTTGTTCAGCGAGCGCTGTTAACCACTGCGGCATCTCTTTAGCTCCTCTAGTTAACGTTTCTATAATCTTTGTTTTTCAAGTTTTCTAACAATAGAATAATTGGAACCACTTTTTTGTGGTGGAACTTTTCCCCAATGATAAATCGAGATTTATTAGAGACATCACTTTTGAAACAGTGTAAATTGATTTGCATCTGTGTTTTAATTTGTGATGGTACTCATAAGAGTCTTTTGGAGTTGAGTTTTGATAAATTTTTCTTATGAACAGGATTTTTTGTTGTAAAAATATTTTATTGAGGATATGATCATTTTTTATTAACCCTTTATGCCTCTGTGTTTCCCATCTTCTGTCGTCTCAGTTTACTGTGGTGCAGTGTTGCGAACCCAGCTGTTGGCATTGTCTCCACTCGGAAAGAAGTAGCCAGTGTTGGGAGTGTAGCCTCTTGAGTTCTTGCTCAGTCAGGAAAGATGATACTGGGTTCTGATGGCTAACTTGTTACTGAGAGGGGTCTCCTGCTCAAAGTGCATCTCATCCGTTCCTAACCTCAGGCTGTTTATCAAAGCAGTCTGCAAGGTTGCTGTGATCTGATGAGCCTGGCACACTTCAGCTTGTCAGGTGGACAAACTGTTTGGGGAAATGAGTGGAGCGCGTACGGTGGAATGGGTTAGGAAAAGGGAGAGCTTCTTTTTAGGAAACCGTGCTAGCTTGTATGGTTTTGTTCATATTTGCTTCTACAGGCATGGGAGCTGCTAGTGGAGCATTTGTTTCTCTCAGTCACTCATGCTTCTGTTTTTCATGTTATGTTCTTAGTTTTCAAAGTTGGAGTTAAGTTCCAGTGCAGCTGGATTTGTCCCTTTGGGGCTGGCATCGTAGGCTTTCAGGCCAGCCCTGCTCCTCCCCAAGAAGTGGACAGAAAGGTTCATATATCTGTCCCACTGCCCCGACAGTGCCTCTGTGATAGACAGCCTTAGACCACAGAAGCTTTATCCCTATCTGGATCAGCTATGGGCACACATTAGACAGGCACAAATAAAGACTTGAGTACCTGAAGTCCTGATGGATTGGAGCCATTTAGGCGAGCACTGCTGTCTTTAAGTGTTGCCAACTAAGTTTGCAGACGTGGACATGTCTGTTTGTCAGCGCAGGTCCCATTTTCATTGACTGCAGTCCCAGTTCCCCATCACAGTCATGCACAGGCTCAGTCTGGCACGGACCGTTTACAATATGCATAATCATGAGACTCAGGGAACACCAAACATGAGACCGGGGATTCCACCTTGCTCTACTTTCATTTCCTAATAGCTTCGCGGTGGTAAGAAGTGTGAGGCAGCCCCTCTCACTATTGTGAATGACAGAAAGATAGCCTTACAAAGTCTGAAGCTTGTTGATCCACAGCAGGTCTTTGACAGGCTTTTGGATTGATATGGCAGGGCAGGACTGGCAAGGCCAGGGCTTACCATTCACATAGTCTCCTCTGGCCTGTGTACTGTAGCAGTCTCTGTCTTAGGGACATAGAAACTGCTGCTTCTGTTGTGGTGATTTAGTTTTCCCGCTGCTTCCCCTGTGTGATATAATTTGAAGTCGCACCCCCTCCATGGGCTATTGCTCCCCACCTTCGCAGTATGGCAGCAGACTACTGTTCTCTCCAGCGGATGCTATTCCCATTCTGTCCAGAGTGATTTCCCCTCTATATTCATCAGACAACAGAAAAGGCACTGTTCCAGGGTCTTGCTCTCTCTACATAAGGTGTACGTGGAACCATTTGGATGGAAAAATTATAAATTAAGATTCTTTTCATTTAAAAATATTCACATTGTGTTGCTCAAATGCCAGTAACTGGAAAATCACAGTTAATGTCCTATTTTTATAACCTCTCTTAGAATGTTTAAAAATGTGTTTACGTTGTTACTTGGCCATCTTTCTTCTTGGAGATTTTCTATTTTTGAAATTACAAGTTCTTTAAAGCAGGTTGTATGAGTCCTGACTTGGTAGTTCGGTCTTATTATCTGGGGCCTGAGACAGGATACTAACCATGGGTCTGCAGCCATCCTCAGCTACAGAGTGCACTCTAGGCCAGGCTATGGTACATGAAACCTGTCTTTAAAAAGAGCTGGGCTTGCATGAGTGACATACAGAATTTTAAAATCAGGACAACACCATTACTTGGAACAAATTTTTAAAGAGACTTTTTATTTTTTGACAATTTCATACATGTATATACATCATAGCTTGATCATATAATGAGAAGCACAATGATTGTTCTGTTTTGAGACAAGCAGGAGTGTCACCTCTCCTGTCCCACAACTGGGCTAGACTTGAGCCTCCTCTTGTCTCACAGTTCAGAGTTAGAAAAGTACAGGTGGCCTGCTTCATGACTGAGCCCAGAATTGGAGAAGAGTAGAGCCAAGCTTCAAGTTAGTCACTAGGTGAGAGTTTTTGTCCTAGGACACAGAGAGGAGGAGTTTGGGATGTGCAAGTCCTGACCTTTCAAAAAGAGGAAGAGATTTTAAAAAATACCATTCTGTACCAAATCTACGTGACATCCATTTTTCCTTTCTCAATGCTGTGTCCCTTTCTGTAGAATTGTACATAGACGACCACTTCATTTCCACTAGCTTCTTGAATTTTTGGTTATTTTATTTCCAATACCTCCCGTGTCAAACTCCCTTCTTTATCCCCTGGATGAACCACCTGCTGTCCTCATGTCCTTTCCTCTTCTGAGTGTGTAACCCGGTGAGTTTCGTTGCATGCTGGAGTGCTGACTGGTGTCTGCTTGTGAGGGCAACCTCAGAAGGCCCCTGTGCTCAAAGACAGCATCTCATAGCACACTTCTCTTATGTTCTTCCTGCCCATTAGACATTGTGCTCCCTGAGCCTTGAGGTGGACAGGTATTGGCATACTTCATGTTAAACAGAGAAAATAGAATGAATTTAAAGGCAATGTTCTTACATGCCACACGTATTTCTTTGGGGCTTATCATTTCTGGAAGCTGTACATTCAAAAGGAGGAAGCACATAAGACAATCCTAATGTTGTTTATATTTTTGGTTTTGGTTTTGAGCCAAGGTCTCACTGTGTACCTTTGTCTGGTCTAGAATTCAGTATCCAAATCAGCCTCACTTCCAACTCAGAGATCTGCCTGCCTCTGCCTTCTGATTAAAGGTGTCCCTACCACACTCAGCTACATTACTGATTTTAATACTAAAAACACCCTCAGTTGTTGTTTTTAACTGAACTTCTTCTGGATAGATTTTGTTCTTGTTGCTGATTGTTGATTCTCTAAGCGAAACCTGAGCCGCCATTCACATCTAAACTTGGGTCCCTTGAGTCGTGCTCATAGTTATTGTTGCAGGTTTGAAAATAATAATCTTAATGTGTATATATATATATATATGTTATCTAAAGAAAGAATAGTTTCCGGAGCTATGGGTCACGTTGCTGATAATTAAAAGCTCCGTTGTGAGCTTTCTTCTTTACAATTGGAATCTATTCGTGTTCACAGAGAAGTCACATTTGTTGCCTCTTGGCTATTACAATGAAATATTCTTTGAAATTCTGTTATGAAGTGGAAATTTTAAGGTGTATTTCTAGAAACTTCCTTCGTGTTTCCCACTGGAGAATACATTAATGCCCCTGTATGTTGAGGTCTTCATAAGCAAGGGATAAACTGAGCCTGAACTAACTTCACACTCATTTTGTTTACTTTAGCCTTTTGAATCACTTGGCCTTTTAATATTAGCTAATCCTCTCACTGAATATGGGTTCAGGAAGGTTCTGTGTGGCTGTTGCCTGTTCTATTTTATTTATTTTTAATAGCACTAGGTGGTCCAGTAGTATTTTCTTGTGTTTTTTGGAGGGGTCTATTGTGAGCTGTAACTATCTGCTTACTTAGTTTAACTTTCTGAGACAAAGACTTGCTCTATAGTCCAGACTAACCCGGAAGTTTGACACCTAGATTGGTCTTATACTTAGGACAATCCTCCTGCCTCAGCTTCCTGGCATATGTTGCCCATCTAAGCTCAAGCCACAGCATTTGAAGATAGGATTCCCTAAAACATAAATCAATCAATCAATCAATCAATCAATCAATCAATCGTCTCTCTTAAGGTCTGAACCAATTAGTAAAGGGTTTCTAAGGCAGCCACTTAGTTTTTACACAACCATGGTTATTTTTTAAATGTGAAAACAAAGAATTATTTTAATTGGATAAAGGAGAGAGATTAAAATACTTACTATGGGAAAAAAGGGTTTCTTATAATCAATAACTTGTGAGATAATCCTTAACTATAATTGACATTGGGGGTGGGGGAGTTGGTAACAGGCTGCCTACCGAGTTATCTGCTCCCAGTTCCCATTCTGTGGAGGAACTGTCTCCGTTCTGGGCTTATGGTGTTCAATGAGTGTTCTCTGAGTGGGTCTAAAGCTCTTGCTTTGATCAGAGTGCTTTGGAGAAGCGTGCTTGAACTGATTGGCTGTGAATGTTAATGACTTCATAGGGCACACTGGTAATTTATGACATTGTTGAAACTCTCTGGTGTTCATAAAATGAACTTAATAACCCACTGCCACAGAGGGATAAGCTGCTTTCTCTCTGCAATTGAATGCCCGTCCTGCCTGCATAATAGTGTTGAAAAATACTGCATTAAAAAGGGTGAGCAGCTGTATGGTGAGGGATTGTTAATTATCCTCTTTAATTCACAGAGGGTGTTTGTGAGATATGGCTGACCAGCGAGGACACCGGGGCCTATGGCAGAGACATTGGCACAGATCTCCCCACACTCCTGTGGAAGCTGGTGGAAGTGATTCCTGAGGGAGCCATGCTGAGGCTTGGCATGACAAATCCACCGTATATTTTAGAGCATCTGGAGGTAAGGGAAAATCACATTGACATGCTGACACAGATGTCCCCATCACAGACCACGTGGTAGCCTCTGGATCATCATATAAGCTTCATTTTGAACCATTGTCCCATGTGTCTCTGGTCTCAGAGAGAGAACGAGACTTGCAAAGTTCCTCTTTTATTCTATCCCATTGATGTTTATGTACTTCTTCAATATTTGATGTGTGTGTGTGTGTGTGTGTGTGTGTGTGTGTGTGTGTGTGTGTGTGTGTGTGTACATATGTGATCATGCACATGTGGGCATGGGTGCACACCATGTATGTGTGTATGTGCAAGTGGGTGTGCGTGTATATCTGGCTGGCCTGGAACTTGTATAGGCCATGTTGGTCTCTAACTCAGAGATCTGCCTTTCCTCTGTGTATAGCCTATCACGCTGGACTGTAGGTTTGAGTTACCACACTTTGCACTTTATTTCCACTTCACTGTTCTTATATATGTCTGTATTAGTGCATACCACTTGTATAAGGGTCTCAGGGAGGGCAGAAAAGAGTGGAGCTAATGTTGCAGGTGGTGGTGAGCTACTCCATGTGGTTGCTGGGAAGTAAGCTTAGGTCCTCTGCAGTAGGAGCAGATGCTTTGGCTACCAAGCCATGTCTCCAGTCCTTCTTATAGTCATCATTATTTAATGTTGCTTAAGTTAGTTAGCCCCTGGCACCCTGCCAGGTTCTTTGCTGCTTTTGTGTGTGTGTGTGTGTGTGTGTGTGTGTGTGTGTGTGTGTGTGTGCGCGCGATCTTTTAGTTTGTTTTTCAACAGTTAAACCTTTTGGTTTCCCCCAACTTGAGACTCTTCCTAGTTGAGAATTGCAAATATATTGGACTAATATTTATGCTGACTATTTTAACTGTAAAGGTGCTGTATCCCAGTTTTATCTTTTTTTCTGGAGAGAGTTAGGGAGTGAGTAAATTCAAAGGAATGAAGGAATTAAAACTTGAGGATTCATCTGTAAGCAAAGGAGGAAGCGTGGTTTAGAAACTTCTATACATCAGAATTTGACCTTTAGATTAGGTATCCAAATGTCAAACTAGAAAAAATTAGGCACATGTCCAAGGCTCTGTGGTATCTGATGGCAGATTCCACAAAAGGCCAAGCAAAGATGGTGGACAAAGGAGCAATTATTCCAAAGAGAAAGAACATTTTAGGACCCACAATTATTATTGGAGAAATATTACTGTAGCTCCAGAGTCTGGGACCCAAGCCCAAGCTAGTCACGTGTACAGTCAGGAAACAAGCTTTGTTTTTCATTAAGGGTATTCTTTGTTTCAACAGGCTAAAAGCAACCATAGTTGCTACATTTTACTGCCTGAAATGCCAATCATTATTTAAACAATATTACTTGGGAGAAGGTGTGGGGGATCTGGAGAGATGGCTCAGAAATTAAGAACACTTACTGCTCCTCCAGAGTTGGTTCACACCACCCACACTGTATGCTCCAATCTGCCCATAATTACATTTCCAGTGTATTCCATGATGCCCTCTTCTGTCCTCTGACACCCCTTCATACACGCACACCACAGACACTCATAAATAAATCTTTTAAGAAGTATTTCAATGAGCTAGTTGAGAGGTTTTTTTTAATATGGCAACCTTAATATCAGCATATTTTAGAGATCCTCCGAGGGTTGATGACAAACTGGTAATGTAATATATGGAGTAGATGTTTCGGGTTTCTTCTTCACATTTTCCCAGCTCAGTCTATCTGTAGACATGTGATTTAGAGAATGACTTTCATGCTTCATATGGTGTCGGCTGATTATAATTTGCTATTTTAAAATGAGTCACAAGCATGTCAACTTCTACTTAACACTTTGACTTAACACTTGAGGAAAGCAAGTGCTCTCAGTTAAAGCGGAACTATGGCAGTCTCGCTGTGTTTGCAGCACGTGTGAGGCTGGCATGGCAGAGGCCCACCGATGCGCTAGATGTGTCTCTGCTAGGAAGGGGGATGGGCTTTACTGATACACAGTGGATGTAACATGCCAATTTCTTTAGATTGGAAAGAAAAGTTGATCCAGATTCTAAAGTAGTGTTGACAAAATTCAGGTAGGGAGTAATCACAAGGACAAAAGAGAAGGTTGCTCAAAGGTGTCAGGCAAGCCCCCCTTGGAGTGAACGCAGCATTTTAATTGGTGGCACGATTGTAGCCACAGATGTCTTCTTCATAGCATGTGCCAGAGCAGACCATACATATAAAGCAGTGATTGACTTCTTGGCCTCCCAAAGGTGTTCTGGAAGACCTTACAGGAATCACTATGTTGTTCTGTGTAACTTCTCTGTATCTGGAAAACACCAAATGGTTAGCTCATGAATTCTAGAAATGTAAAAAAGTCCTGGCTCCTTTTTTGTTTTTAATTTTTGTGGTGCTGGCAAGGTCCCAGGAATGCTGGGTATGTGCCCTCAACTCTGCTCTATCCCCAGCTCAGCATGATAAGCAATTCTAATTGTCATGATGTTGTACTCTCTTCTTATTTGCTTTAAATCAGTCTTGGCCTTTCCTCACTCACTGCCGTTGTCATAATCAAGAGTGCTCAGTAAATGAATATGAAAGATTGAATAAAGGCAGAGTCGTCTTCATAAAAGAAACTCTAGAGCTCACATAGAATCACAAACTTTGAAGTCATGACACTGATCAATAGGGACAGCAAAAGATGATGATGTAAATGAGTTTTGAGGATAAGAGCATGCAAGTCATGGTTTCACATTACTAAGAGTAGTGTTACAGGTAAGTGAGCCTTCCTGAGAATAGGCCATCTAACCCAGCACAAGGAACAAAGGCAGGCATAGAACAGTACAGTTCAGAACCTTTGGAAGTAAGAGCTGTTAAACTCTTAGCATTTTGACAAGATCTTCACACCTAGCTGGTACATCCATCCTATTGTGGTTGACAAATATACACTGGGTGACACGCTGGGTTCAAGGGTCCAAAGGGCTTCAGAAAGGGGGCCAACTCAAGACAGCCCATTGCCCAAGTGCCCCTCCCTTCATCACAGCCCTCTCACTGAGCCTAGGCCACTCAGCAGAAAGTACTGGCTTACCTAGGATGGTGGGAAGCCACCAAGAAAAGTGAAAACTAGGTCAAAGTGCTAACAAGGGAAACATAGTGAAAATGAAAAACAGGAGCAGGCCAGGTAGTGATGGGACACCATTAATTGGGAGTTCAAAACAAACAAAATCAAAACAAAAGAACAGCAGCAAAGGGAAGGGGGCAAGGGCTGAAGCTGTGGGAACAGGAACCTACTGCTGAAATATCAACTCCGAGCCTTAGTATCCCAGAAGGGAAGATGGAGATGTATTGGTACAACATGGCCTTTGTGTGATCCAGGAAGATGCTTCACACCATAGACTTTAATTAAGGAGGATTCTCTTCTTTTTACATCCATGTGATTGCTTGATTCTCTCTCTCTCTCTCTCTCTCCTTTTTTTGATACTATGAAATAGTTTTTTTAATAAACTTTACATCTCAATATGAGCTCTTCCCTTCTAGTACCTCCCTCCCCTTCTCCTTTGAGAAAGGAGAGCCCCCTCTAGGTAACACTCCCCCTAGCTTCCCCATTCCATACAGATTACAAATCTGTTACAGATTTGTGCTCAGTAAGACACATGGCACCACAAGGTTAATGCAAACAGGATACTTTCAACGCTCCCTATGCTTTTGTTTGGAAATATTTTAGTTACTACAACAGTCGGCCTCCTGCTGCTCGTGACATTAGCAGGCTTGTTCCTGGCTAAGTGACCTTATCCTTTAACCTAATTGTGCACTTACTAGAACTTATGTGTCTGATGAAAGACAATGGGTAGCTGTCAAGGACTCTGGGTAGTAATTTATGAACATTAATAATATGTTTGGTTTGGCAGACTGTTTAAAATGCCTCCTAATGTCAATATAGAGGCAGACTCAGGACCCGTTGTGCTCGAGTTTTATCAAAGTAGTTCAGAATTTCCAGACTGAACAGTTCAAATGGGACTTTTACAACATCTCCTCCCCACCCAGGACTGATGCTTTCCAGAAAAATAAAAAAATGTAAATAGATTCCAAACTATTCTATGCTAAATAGTTTTTCTGGGGTTTTGACAAATAAAAATGTGTTGGATGGTTTTGAGCAAAAAGAGAAAGAAAGAAAGAAAGAAAGAAAGAAAGAAAGAAAGAAAGAAAGAAAGAAAAAGTTCTTTCTTTTTGTCATCACCTATATGTGTGGTTCCACCTGCCTGCTGAGCCTTATCTCCTGCTCTTGCTGCTCACCACCAGTACTCACTCGTTTTACTCCAGCATTTGCATGAAGACATCAGGAGTTATTATAATCTCTGAGGATAGATAGGGAGGGAATGGTTTATGCCCACCTGAAAATTGTGAGGAAGAGGAAGGAAGGAAGAAAGTTAATCAGGAAAGTTCATGTTCATATATACATACACATGTACACATATATACATATACACACGCAAGTGTGTGTCTGTCTGTCCATCTCTCTCTGTCCCTCTCTCTGTCTTTGTGTGTGTGTGTGTGTGTGTGTGTGTGTGTGTGTCTGTCTGTCTGTCTGTCTGTCTGTCTCTCTCTCTCTCTCTCTCTCTCTCTCTCTCTCTGTGTGTGTGTGTGTGTGTGTGTGTGTGTGTGTGTGTGTGTGTGTGTGTGTGTTCTTGGTTAGGTTTTTTTGTCAACTTGGATAAAAGCCAGTCATTTGAGAAAAAGCAATCTTAATTGAGAAACTGTCTCTACCGTTGGCCTTTTAGAAAGGTCTGTGAGGCCATTTTCTTGATGAATGATGGATGCCGTAGACAGCCACCCCTTGGTAGGTGGTCCTGAAGTACATAAGACAGTAGGCTAAGCTAGCCATGGGGAACAAGTGTGTAAGCTGCATTCCTCTCGGTTTCTGCCTCTAGTTTCCTGCTTTACCTCCTGCCCCGACAGACTTCTAAGATGAAATAAACCCTTTCCTCTTCAAGTTGTGATAATCATGATGCTTGTCACAGTAATGGAAAGCAAACTGTGTGTGTGTGTGTGTGTGTGTGTGTGTGTACCAGTACTAGAAGGGACTATTTTAAGTGGAAAGGAAGAAATTATTAAGATATAAAGGAGAATCTTGGGGAATGGTATTATGACAGCCTATACGGAAATACATACAGAGAAGTCATAATGGTGTTCACACACAGCACGCATGTGGTAGCTGACAGCTATCTGTGACTCAGTTCCAAGGGAATCCCAAGCCTTCTTCTGGACTCTGTGGACACCAAGCATGAATGCATTGCTTAGACATACTTTCAGGCAAAGTATTTTTACACACAAATAGCAATAAATTAATTTTAAAATTAGAAAAGGCCATAATGAAACCCAGAACTTTTATATACGAACTAAAATAAAAATTAGCAGCTTTTATTAGAAACCTGATTCTCAGCGCTTCCAGGAAGGGAAGGTATGAGTAGGAGAGAGGACCAGCCTGACTTACTGATGGTTTGACTACTTCTGACCGAAGATGAGACTGAAATGCTGTTCTCCATCGGCAAAGCTTCATCTGGTTTCTTAGGTTCCTTCTAGGATCTGGGCTGGCCCATTCTGCAGCCTCTGCCTCATTGTTTGTATAACGTCTGCGTGTAGCCTGGTCCAGCCTCTAATGCCAAACTAACTCAAGATGCCCAAGCAGTTCTCAACTCAGCGAGAAGCGTTGAGTCATTTATTGCCTCCTGAGCTTCAGTTTCCAGCATCCAGATAGACCTCCAGATAGCATAAGACTGAGAGATGCTCGCATGAACACCCAGACTGAGTTTCAGGACAGATTACCCCGTCCTCTAATTGTCTTTGTTACTCATTTCCTCCGTGAATGCCCTTTTGTTTTGTGAAATGTGATTTCATATTTTACTTCTGGGTATGTTTTCAGAGGAAAGTGAACTATTTTGTGGATGCAACTCTAAGAGTGGAAACAGTTTTGAATATCCATGTCTTCCTGGTGAGAACAATAGAAAAATGCCATGCCTAAAACCATTTTATGCCCTTCATCCTTTATAGAGAAATCCCTGCCCTGCAGGCTTCACTACAACCTCAATTCCAGTTTCTAAATTATAAAAATATTTGCAGGAGTCCAGACCCAGTGTGTTCAAATCACTCTTGGTTACCTTAAGGTACCTTCATCCGTGCTGGGATGGAAACTTCTTAGCTCCTCCCAGCGGCAGGCACAGTTCGTTGTCTCTTCCCTGTGGCCTGAGTGATTGAATATGGGCCATGAAGTACAATGGTGAGCGATGGAGTACAGAGGAGATGGTGGTTTTCTGAGAGACAAAGAAGAACAGAAGAACAAACATGGAAAAACCTTATCAGGTTGTTGACAAAACTATATGAAAAACGGAGGTCACAGTCCGTATCCCTCGGTGTAGATCACACACACACACACACACACACACACACACACACACACACACACACACACACACACCAGTCCTTTTAAATTTATACAGGCATTTGAGTAGTTTTTCTTTTATGCTAGGATATTTGAGATGCATTGGAATTTACCTGGTTGTTTTACAGCCTACAAATTTTCCTATTTCATCTTTAGTATTCCGGTGTGCATTTATAAAGGAGAGCCTAAGATACAAACATGAATTCATTTTTGTTTTCATTACAGAAAGGTTTGCCAGTTTGTTTTCAGAATAGCTGAGGAAGCCTTCTCACCTGTTAAACTTATTACAGTTCAAAGAGCAGGATACACCATGTGTGCTAGTTACACTCAGGTCATTAAGAAAAGTGGCCATTGACTTCTAAATTCACAAGCTGAGAGACTTGCTAACACACAGGCAGTCAACATTCTTCAACAGTTTCTCTCTGGAGTCCATCGTCCTTTCTGTATTGTCTTTGCTCTGATAGCTTCCTAAAGCCCACCCTAGGCACTAGCTAATTCACCACTTAATAAGATGAAACTCTCATATTTTATATCAGGCAGGTAGTAGAATTCTATGATTCTTGGCAGAGAGCAAAAGTCTGGCAATGAGCTTAAAGGTTCATAGAATTGTTGAGGGACACATTGTCTATCTGTCAGAAAATGAGCTTCATTTCAATAGTCTGTCTTTCATCTATAGAGTTGCTTATTCAGATTTCATGTCTGCTATATATATGTGTATATGTACACACATACATACATACATATATACACATGTACACACACATATAGAGGGTACTGTCACTCTGCTCACCTCACTATCTCTATTTCCGGTTACAGAAATAATCCATGGGAAATTGTTAAGCTGTTGCAATTCTGGTCCAAAAGTTTTAAATGTCACTTAACAATAAATAACAACTGTCTCCTAAACTGGAAACATTGGAGTTATTTTTACTGCTGAGGACACTTTCATTTGCATGTGCCATAGCAGAAATAAAATAGATAATAACAGACACAAAAGGTCTACATGGAATAAATAGTTATATTTTTAGCAAGTGGGGGATATGGAATATGGGCCTAATAAAAAATTAATCTGTGTAGAGCAATATGGAAAGATTGCAATTGTTCCTCAGTTAGAGAGGTGTTCTAGTTAGGTATCTATTTCTATAATTAAACAGCATAGGGAGGAACGGGTTTGTTCAATTACATGTCCTTCACTCTCACAGTCCATCAGAGTGAAATCAGGAGAAGAATTCAGGGCAGGAACTGGATGCAGGGACTAAAGTAGAAAGAAACCGAGCAGGAGTACTGCTTATTGGCTTGCCTCTCTTTGCTTGCTCAGACTATTTTCTTAATATCCAGAACTCCCTGCCTAGGGGCTGAGGCCACCCACAGTGGAGACAAATCTGCAGTAGTCATTTTCTCTAGTAAGAATCCCTCTGTCCTGGTGACTTTACTTTGTATCAAGTTGTAAAACTGATCTATACAGGAGAGAATCTGATTATTTTTATAGAATATATTATGTGGTCTTAAAAATCACTGTGAGACATCTGCTGCCTGTAAAGGGAAAATGTTCTGGATGAATGTGGCTCTGCAACAAAGAAGTAATCAATCTTGCTGAAAGTATTAGCATACAGTGGAGTCTGAGGCAGATGGATTGCCATCAGTTTAAGGCCAGTTGGGTCTGTATAAAGGTATTTTGTCCCTAAAGAAAGAAGAAAAGAGAAATCTTCATAGTTTATGTGTTAAGATATTTCAAAAACAAGCTTTATATCCATGATTGTCCTACAGTGAATCTCTGCCTATGTTTTGGTCAGTTTAAACATTAGATAGCCCACTTTGAGTTAATTCGGCTGCTATATTTCACTCTTAGTAATTTTATATTTTTCAACTTCTCTCTCAGTGCCTTTATGCTTAGCTGCTGTAGAGAAGTACTATAAACTAGTTACAGAAACTAGGTTGGGTACCATTCAACTGGTAGGAAAACCTTGGCTTAAATCCCCAGCATCACATACCCATCCATAGTCCCATCACTCAGGAGAGGAAGCAGAGGATAGCAAGTTCACAGCCATCCCAGCTTTGTAGCAATTTGGATCCTTTGAAGATGGAGTTATACATGGGTTTGAGCCGCCTCATATGGGCTTGGGAAATGAACTTGGGTCCTTTGGAGGACAACAGCAGGCACTCTTAACCACTGAGCCATCTCTCCTGCCTCTACTAGAAAATTGTAAAATGGCTTAATTTCCAAAACAAAAGGAAATAATCCAGAAACAAATTCTTTCAATTCTGGAGGCTGAACTTCCAACTAACTGAAGGTGTTAACAGACTTAGTTCATGTGAAGGCCTAGCGGGGAGAGCTAGCTCAGTCCTGATTTCTGCTTGCTGCTGAAAACTAGCTTGGCATAGACCAGTCTGAGTCTGTATGTTGTTTTGTCTCTCTGTCTCAGTGACATAATGCCTTCTTCCTTCTTTTCTTTTTGTAATTTAAATTATTTATTTACATTCCAGCCATTGTCCCCCCCCCACCCCCCAGTCTCCACTTCCACAGTCCCTCATCCCATTCCTCCTCCTCCTCCTTGCCTATGAGAGGGTGCTCTCCCTCCCACAAGGCCTCCCCCCTTCTTAAAGTACCAGTTCCTGGGCCACAGGCATTCAATTCAGTGCCACTCCATTTCCACTTGATTACATCCACACGTTCTTCTTCCTCTTTTTTATTTTTTTTATTAACTTGAGTATTTCTATTTACATTTCGATTGTTATTCCCCTTCCCTGTTTCTGGGCCAACATCCCCCTAACCCCTCCCCTTCTCTTCTATATGGGCTTCCCCTCCCCAGCCTCACCCCCATTACCACCCTCCCCCCAACAATCATGTTCACTGGGGGTTCAGTCTTGGCAGGACCCAGGGCTTCCCCTTCCACTGGTGCTCTTACTAGGCTATTCATTGCTACCTATGAGGTTGGAGCCCAGGGTCAGTCCATGTATAGTCTTTGGGTAGTGGCTTAGTCCCTGGAAGCTCTGGTTGCTTGGCATTGTTGTTCACATGGGGTCATGAGCCCCTTCAAGCTCTTCCAGTCCTTTCTCTGATTCCTTCAACGGGGGTCCCGTTCTCAGTTCAGTGGTTTGCTCCTGGCATTCGCCTATGTATTTGCTGTATTCTGGCTGTGTCTCTCAGGAGAGATCACATCTGGTTCCTGTCAGCCTGCACTTCTTTGCTTCATCCATCTTATCTAATTGGGTGGCTGTATATGTATGGGCCACATGTGGGGCTGGCTCTGAACAGGTGTTCCTTCTGCCTCTGTTCTAAACTTTGCCTCCTATTCCCTGCCAAGGGTATTCTTGTTCCCCTTTTAAAGAAGGAGTGAAGCATTCAATTTTGATCATCCTTCTTGAGTTTCATGTGCTCTGTGGATCTAGCTTAATTCAAGCATTTGGACTAATAGCCACTTATCAATGAGTGCATACCTAATGTGTGTTTTTCTGTGATTGGGTTACCTCACTCAGGATGCTATTTTCCAGTTCCATCCATTTGCCTATGAATTTCATAAAGTCATTGTTTTTGATAGCTGAGGACCCAGCTATATCACTCCTGGGCATATACCCAAAAGATGCCCCAACATATAACAAAGACATGTGCTCCACTCTGTTCATAGCAGCCATATTTATAATAGCCAGAAGCTGGAAAGAGCCCAGATGTCCTTCAACAGAGGAATGGATACAGAAAATGTGGTACATCTACACAATGGAACATCTACACCTTCTTAAAGAGAGCCCCGTTAGCCACATGGGGGACTTGGGACTTCTTTTCCAGTTCAATGCACAGTACACGCCTTTCATGGCCCATGTTGTCTAGTGTGCTATTTCTCCCCTTGCACTTTTGCTACATCATGTACAGATGTTTTAAGTGATTCCTTTAGGGATTAGTGTCTTAATTTGGGTTTAAGTCAGCTTGGCTATAGTAGCTTACACCACACTGCCGCTAAGGCCTTTTCTTCCCTCTCGCTTCATGTGGCCACTCTGATACACTCTCCCTAGTCTGTGCGCATTTATAGTCTACATAACTGTGAAGTCATCTTCACCACCGCTTTTATTTCTTCATGGGATTGGGGGGCTTGTCCCAGTGTGCTTCCCTTTCAATGTAAATGCCTCCCTTTCGTATTATTAGAAAGGTACATCTGTTCATCTCTGTCTATCTAGAAGTATCTCGCTTCCTTCATATTTGAGGGATTGCTTCTCAGGACATAGTTTTGGTTCAGGCTTCCACTTTCTTTTATCCCAGTGACTTCAGGCTTCTACTTTCTTTTGATTTAAAAAAGAACAAACCCACCCTCAGTCTTATGGAGAGCACCTGCACGTGCTAAGCTGACTCTGCTGATTCTCTCATTACTTTGTCTGCTTTCCCTTCAGTGCTTTGCGTATGACGCACGGCGGCCCAGGTCCTGTGTAGAAGGACAGAGATTCCATGATGCTCTCCTTCAATTAGAGGGTGTTGGCATCATCTGTTTTAGTCTTTCTCCTTCTCTCCTCTTCTCCTCCACATGTTCATTTTTCTTTATATTTTTCTTCTCTATGTCCCTTGGGCCTCAAGTAACCTGTTCTTGAACTTATTGATTCGTCTGCCTGTTTACACCTCCTGAAACGCTGAAGTGAACTTTTCATGTGAACTAGTTTATAGTGTGTGTGTGTGTGTGTGTGTGTGTGTGTGTATGTATGTATGTATGTGTGCCTATGCATGTGTGTGTGTGTGTGTGTGTGTGTATGTGTGTGTGTGTGTGTGTGTTGATGTTTGTATCATTCGTGGTGTGTTTTATTTAGGGAGACATTCTCCTGCTTTCATTTAATTCTGTAGGAATGTTTCTTTGATTGTATTTTAAATGATTGATAGTCTTTGTATTGTTTCATTTCTGGCCTTTCTCAGTCTCTTCTATTTAGTACCTTGCCCTAAATACAAGCTGGATTTGCACAGGGCGACATTGGTTGCTGTTTATGAAAATTGGATGTTATAAACAGCATGAGGAAAGCAGATTGGTAGCTTCTCCGATGTTTGTATTGTTGTTTTTGCTTATTGATGCCTTTACAGAATTAATTTTGTAATGTCTATAATCTAGATCTTGTGTGCTGTCTCCACCTATTTGATTAGTAATCAACTAATGTCTTAAAAGGCAATTTTTAAAAATGCACAGAGCCCATCAATTTTTTTGGCTTTTGCATAAGGGTCTTACATGAGCATTACTCCATGCCTCCATTACTCGGTCAGATAGGCAGCGCAATTGCACCATTGCCTTCACTTCCTGTTTGTGGAATGTGTCAGATTTAGAGAAAGGTGAGAACTTAGCATCTGACCATGTCTTTACTGAACATGTGCATCACCTAATTGAGTGAATACACAAAGGCACATAAACACACACAAACACACACACACACACATACACACACACACGAGTGAGACAAAGACACACAGAGACAGATACAGAAACAACAAGAAAAAGGCAGAGACAGGGAGCCTGTGCATGTTTGTGTGGTCTTATAGAGTTGCAGACGTGCATCTGTGCTTTCTCAAGTCCCCGGTGAACACCACATCTTCTACTTTTCCTTTTAAGCCTCTTGCTTTGCTTTTGTTTGCCGGACTGTTCTTCAGAGCCTCAGGCAGCCATGATGCTAAACACTTGGCAACTGATTATTTCTGACAAATGCCCCTGGCCAAAAGGCTCTTCTCACTGGGTGAATGCCAGGTCACGTTAACCAAGCCAGCTATTACATACACACATGCCAAATAATGGCTGTTTTCTGGGAAGGAGACTCTGAAGGAGCTGCAGTGGCTCAGAGGATGTTGGTAGACCCTGATAGAAGGCCATGTCTTTTCAAGGGGCCGTGGAGCCAAGAAGGGGATTTGTTGGTAGGGTAGGTTGCAAACAGATAGATTAACATAGTATTCTTACCATAGTTCAGGTATGGTTTCATTGCTGAAAGCCTCTCCTCAGTTTCCTGAGATTTAAAAAAAACATGATTATGGTACCTTTTGACACCGGCTTTATTGTTGGATGGAAGTGAGTATTTTCAGAGATCTTCACCCCCATCATTCCTTGTGACATCATTAAATATAGTTTGTGTCTGGAGATGGGTTGCCAGTTTGTCAGGCCATTCATATGTGAGGTTAAATCGATTTTCTTGCTTAATTTTTGTGTTCCACATCAAAGGTGCCATCAATCACTTATGATGCCATCTGCCCTTAAAGAGCTTTTGAAAAGGAATTTGTGGCATTTGTCAGTGACTGGCAACAAAGATCACTGTTAATTGAGTCTCCATCATGGAAAGTACAGAGATTCACAGATAAAACTGTTATTTCATTACATACTTGGAGTCTTAGATTCCAAACAAAAAATAACACTCGTACATAAACTACATATTGCCTCTGACATTTATCCATTTTTCCTTATTAAACTGATAACTTTTATTTAAAAACCGTGCTATATATTTTGTTCCCCTTCTGATATATGCCTGTGTGGTGATTTCCACACTCCGTGTTGTTGATGCTGCTTAGTCTGCATGCACCGTGAGTCGTAGATTGCGAGGTGGTTGGCATGCCCTTTCTAGAGCACCTTCTTCATCTTTGCACATCACACAATTAGATGACTGCTCATTGGAAAGATGCGTGTTGTTGACGTCTCTTTACTAGATTGAAAAGATACCGAACTAGAAAGAAATTGCTGTAAACTCCCTAGTTTGTAGTAAAGTGTGGTTTGGGGAGAAGTTCTCCACAAGTAGAAAGCAAGATTTTACCATCACTGGAATAAATGCAGATTTTAGTGTGATTCACTTCCTTTCCCAGTGCATTTCTTACATCTTTATGGTGGGTTTATTTCATTGTCTTTCCAGCTGACTATTAATTGTCATTCAAAGTGGAAGCTTTGAATCAGAATCATGCTTGTCATTCATCTGAGACATTAATTGAATCATGGCCAGTCCATTCACATCTGACTTTTCTAGAGAAAGAAACGCCAGTTTAAAGGATCATGATAGCATAGACCTTATTGTGAGCCTTAGGAAATTTCTTCAAACTCATTTTACTTGACGTAACTCTGAACAAAAAGGCCTTTCAGAGACTTGTCATGTCTTCTCATTGGGCATTGAGAATTAATCATCTCCATGCCATGGTGACAGCTGTGTATTATGTCGATCTAAGACTGTGTCAGGGAGGCCTGGAACCTCCAGCTCTTGTTCTATCCTGAGTCTAAGACATCCTCTAGGGCAGTTCTTCTGTGTAAGTCATTCCCCATTCTTCCCTTGCAAGTGTTGTCTATGCTACAGATAATCCAACGCAGACACTCAGTTTACACACACACACACACACACACACACACACACACACACACACACACACACACACACATCTCAGTGAGATCTCTGTTAGTTAAAAGATCCATTGACTTACCAACAGACTTCCTGCTCCTCAGGGATGGCTCTGTATGAGACTGGATCTTTTTGATGGTGAGTCCATGTGGACTCTCACACAACCCTCTAGCGATGACTCTGCCCTTTGGAAGTTCCTCGGGCCATCCACTAGTGTCTTTATTCATTCTCAGTGCGATCATTAAAAGTCTATTTATGGTTAGGTTTCTTTTTCTCCTGTTCTTTAGATTTCTTAAACAATTTTTAAAAAGAAAGTTGGATAAACACCTTGGTCATAATAGCTCGTGCCAGCAGACTAAGGCTGGAAGTGGCTAGCCTGACCTACAGAGTGAGACTATGTTTAGAAAAAGAAGACAGCACAGGATGGATATTGATCTGAAACTATAAGCTAAATCCACCTGCCATCCCCCACACCACCACCCCCTGAAAAGCAGAAAAACCCTGCAGTGGCCTCTTTGCATTTCCCCTTCATTCTTCCATTCCAGCCCCTCTTGCTTGTCTTCACTCCATCAAGTTCAGGTACAGGTCCTAAACATGGGTTATCAGCGAGTGAATCCTGCTCACCTGTCTTCCTGTGAACCTTTCCTATCCCCACAGACACACTGGGGATTAGTCAGCCTATGAAGACGGGACTGTGTGATTGACTAGTGCCAGGGCCGGTGTTCAGACAGCCCTGGCTGTGTTCCTGAACAGTGTGAATGTTCATATTTGTGTGGGACTTGGTGCCCACATATATTACTGGCTCTTTTAAGCAGTCACATGCCCTGTACAAAGAATATTAGGTAATACTGTGTGGAATGCCCTACAAATGTAAGAGCAGACACGTATGATAGAATTTCCCATCTTTTCCTATATAAAGCAATCTTTTCATCTTTTGTGGAATGTGCTTTCTTTAAGTTCTTAAACTCTGCAATCATTAGCTGTATCAGGGGCGTCTCTCGAGAAGGTTTGTTTGTCTTTGTTGTCTGTCACCGTAACAAGGACCGGGCAAACTTATTCTGAGACCAATATTCCTTTTGTCTCACAGTTTGAGAGATTCCAGTCTATTCCTGATTGACTCTGTTGCCTTCAGGCCTTTGGTTTCACTCTAACACCTAAGGAGTCACATGATAGACTACAGTGAACACATGGGATTCATTTGGTAGTACTTACCACTTCCATTTGTCCTTTGAAGTGGACTGTGTAGCTTAGAATCATTGTGTCTTGGAAATAAGGTATTTGGATCATGGGTCTAAACCAGAAAGCTGTTTTTATGTGTCCTGCTACCTCTTATTTGTGCATCCTGCCTCAAAACTAGGGCATTTGTTTAAAATTGGAGGACACTGGGCTGGAAATACACAATTAGAACTGTGTGCGTGCTGCGTACTTCCTGATAACTCTGTCTCCATCATCTCCAGGTGAGAATTTCTCTTTGTGGATTCAGTGCTACAGTTGCCCAGACTCAGTTCCAAACTCAACAACGCCCCCAACTCTAGCATTCCTACAGCGTTTCTCTTCTCACCTGGCGTGCAGTAGCCAGTCCTCTCCTGAAATGTGATGGATTCTGAGAAAGAATTTCTGTTGCTGCTGCTTACATAGCATGGAATGGCAGGAAAAGATGAAAAGAAAAGCTTTTGTTTTCTAGAATTAAACTATTATATTCTGTAAGAGCAGGAGACTGCTCTGTCCATACAGGAGAAACACTGCAGTTCATAACATAAGGTAGTGATGTTGAAGCTGAGCTGGGTGTTTGGGTTTTGTGTGGTGTGGCAGCGTTTGCAATGTGCAGGAGGCATGTTTTTCATTCAGGACCAAGACCTCAGTGATGTCACACAGTGCTACATGGCAGGCTCTGCTGAGAAGTTTTACCTATGATGACATATTTGGTATTGAAGTAATCTTTAGTTGTTGTATAGTCAGAGAACTTTTACTGTTATCAGGTTTTGCACAGTCCTCATTGAGTCCTACAACCTCATTATTAGAAGTCAAGATATAAAAGATACCGGCTTAGTACATTAGGACAATTTGTCTGCAAAGTGTGAAAGTGACTATTATCAGCCAAGAGGTACTCCTTCAGACTTGGTGTTTCATGAGGTGGGTGCTGGTGTGGTGTGTGTGTGTGTGTGTGTGTGTGTGTGTGTGTGTGTGTGTGAGAGAGAGAGAGAGAGAGAGAGAGAGAGAGAGAGAGAGACTAAACGAATATGAAACAAATGCTTGCCATGCAAAAGAAGCGCCTTAAGACCAAACTTGTTCAAACTGTATGACCCAATCAGAAAATATCAAATATGTGTATCTGATTCTCTTTCCGAGTGGCTCTGGTGTGGGGATCCTTGCAGCTGGTATCCTGTGTGGCATTGTCTGAAGAAGGTTCACTGTCCGACTACATCCTGTGGGTTTTGACAGTGCCTAATGAAACATACTACAGAATCATGAGAAGAGCTTCACTGTCCCAAATGTCCCTAACTCTGACTCCACAGATGTCTTTATTCTCTCCATAGTCTTGGATTTTCCACAGAATTACATAGTTGGAATCATAGTAAACTGTATACTGGTGTCTTGATTAGTAATCATGTACAGTTCCTGTGGATATTCTTGGCTAGATAGCTTTTTTCTGTGTCTAAATAATGTCACATTGTCTGAATCACTACAGTTTATCCCTAAAGTATAATTTTTATACTTAAAAAAACACTCTCAAGGACTGGAGTCCTGGCTTAGTGGTCAGCTAAAGGACCTCAGTCTCCAGCACACAGGTGAGGTGGCTGATGCTTGCCTGTAACTCCAGCTCCTGGCGATCCAGCACACTCTCTGGCTTCTGTGGTTCTTGTATTCAGATGCCTAAACCAACCCACAGCACACACACACATCTGTAATTCAAAGAAAGATAAAATCTTTAAACATCTATCAAATATTAATAAAATTTGCTCTGAAGTTAAGCCTTGTTTATAAAAGGGGGTGTGTAGTAAGCAAGGAAACCTTCCTGAAGCAGTAGGTCCGTACATATTTCCTTTCATCAGCTACAGTCCTTGAGTCACACCCAGGGTTCAAAGTTATAAAAGTCAATCTAAAATTGATACCCCAGGCTATATTATCCCAAAATGCTATTTGTTTTTCAAAAGGAAGCGAAAGCTTTCTTGGCCACTCGTGGTTTTGTACAGTGACACGGATGCAGCTGGTGCTTCGCTGCTTTTCACAGAAATAGATTTTCAAGAACACAGTGCATTGCCAAGGCTCTGCTTCCCATGGAAGTTTCTGCAGTCTGTTGGAGCGACACCTCCAGCCTGTGGCTCTGGGGCTCTTCTGATCGAGCCTCACCAGTGGCTGCGGTGCGTCCTGACATCCTTGGTGAATGTCTTATTATAGGAACAGGGACTGCAAGCTGGTTCTGGGGGCGAGGGGACTTCCTTTCGCCATCATTCTACTTCCCATCTGAACTGCGGTATGACAGACACGTCAGCCAGATAATGGTGCATAGATAGAGCCCATACTACTCCAGGGGGAGTAGTGTGGCCATATATAGCAATCTCCAGTCTGCAAACAGGCCATGTGGAGCAGGAACCAGGCATGCGCTAAAAGCTGAGCTGCACTGAGAAATACAGGGTCTCCTAAGAGGTCAAGGTTTTGTTATTGAGTGATGAAGCAGGCTGTGTTCTCTTTAAATGGAGGTTCCTCGGGTTGCATATTTCAGTGTTTGGGGAAAACAAATGAATTAAATTATTGATTCCTTAATATTTTAGAGGCATAAAAAGTGAAATGGCACAAAACTGATATGGTTAATGAGTGTGATGTGGTTTGAGTTTTGTTTGGTTGGAGGATCTCTGTTGGGCATGATGTTTAAGAAAGGCTTACGGCACAGTGTTCAAGTAGCCACTACTCTTCCTGAGCTGTCCTGTTAAGTAAGCTCCTTGTTCCTTTCTTTTCAAAAGATATTTGTAAACTCCTGAAATTTGGCGGTATTCATAATTAGTGTTTTATATTTATAAATAATGATGTTATTCTTAGGTAATGTCATAAAATAGTAGTATAAACTCTTATTTGATATTGCAGAAATTTTAGAAGGAACTATCCCTCTACAGTTGAGATTGATTAATACCTGCCAAGAGTCAAACTATAACTTGTGTGTCTGAATACTGAGAGTGCTGCCTGGGTTGCCCAGTCTTAGAAACAGTGCTGCTGATGGGCATGGCAGGTCAGTCATCACAAGTGTTGGCAATGAGGTGGCAGGGGGGTTGCCGAGAAGGGCAGCTACATAGGAAATAACACACAGTGGTCACTGCTTGGAAGGAAGAGAAGGAATGGAAGTGATCTGTACCTTGTGTAGTGAGAAGCCACAGGAGGAGAAACTATTGATGCCTGGGCAGTTGTAGTCTAGGCTGAGGCACCATCTATAAAAGACGTGAATAGTCTACAGGATATTTTGGAAAGGCAATGGATCTCTTTTGTTGCGAAAGGGGTGCAATGTGCTTGAAAGAGGATGGGCAATGTGACAGAAGCAGCAGCAGGAGGTGACCGTGGACAGACCCAGTCTAGCTGGGAGACACCAGCATAAGGAGTTTCCACTGTTCTCTGGACCAGTAAGAATCTCTGACAATTTCTTGGTGCATTACCTCCCAACAGGTGCTATGCTGTCATCAGTCTGAGAGCCCATACTTGCTCTATAGCTTCATGGTTTCTTGTGTGCCACTGCCATTACAAAGGCTTTTGGGTTTTTTTTTTTTTTTTGGGGGGCTGTTGTTCCTGGGTGCAGTGGACCAGGGAAGTCAAAGTTTTCTGGCCAACCAGTCTGACCCAGATGATGAACTACAGGTTCACTGAGAGATCTTGTCTCCTAACACAAGATGGAGAGTTAAAGCAAACATCCCACAAGTTCTGGTACACAGACACGGAGAGGGAGAGGGGAGAGGGAGAGGGAGGGAGAGGGAGGGGAGGGGGAGGGAGGGGAGAGGGAGAGAGAGGAGAGGGAGGAGAGAGAGAGAGAGAGAGAGAGAGAGAGAGAGAGAGAGAGAGAGAGAGAGGCACAACTTGATTTATTGTAAGGAATCAACTTAATGTTCTCAAGCCGCCGCCTGATCTCTATCAGTGGAGCTTGCTGTGCTTAAAGAGAAGCAGATTAGAATCGCAGAAAATACCCTGACACAGTGTTCATAGACTCAGTGCTGACTCAGCTCCTCTTTACTTCAGTTCCAGGGAAAGCACTGATGGAGGAGGGCGGTTGGACCAGATTGAAGTGCTGTGCAAAAGGCAGAGTGCATGTTCCTCGTCAGCTTTGTGGAAATACATGCTGGTTTACTGATTTGTGCTTTAAGTCCATAGGGTATATGTATCCCTAAGGGTCCATGTGGCGAAAGTTTTTCCTGATCCTAACATCCTAATAAGGGGCAGCTTATCTGGATTCCAGCAGACGGAGCTTTGGGTCGTAAGGAGGTACAGTACCTTGGATAAAGCCTGGTTCTCCTGAGGAGGAGGAGACAGCACACAGGCACACTGTTTCTTTCTATGCAGTGCTTTCAATCCCAGTTGCTACACAGCAAGACCCTGTCTTCACAAATAAGCAACAAATTCATGGCTTGTTTCCATCCTGGTTCCCTTTGGTATATCATGTATATGTGTGTCTGGCTGGATATATATCTGTGTGCCATATATGTGCCTACTGCCCATGGAAGCCTGAAGAGGGTAAGGGCAATCTGAGACCTCTGCAAGAGTAAAGTGCTCTTAACCACCGAGCCCTCCCTCTGTTCCCCAGACACTCATTATTAATACTTGTGTGTGATTTTTTTTCTTGACTATTCCACAGGAAATACCTTGGGGTACAGGGATAATGTTGCTGGGATTTCTCTTGCCTTTCTTCTGCTTCCCAGACCTTGCAATCTCAGTCACATGAGTTCAGATGACACACAGAGTAGTACAGATAGTAGGCAGAACATTTATGACATTGTAGCAGGAGGCATCCTCAGGTGTGAGGGTACTGGCCCACTGCAAAGGACAGCTTTGTTAGTGGTAACACAGAGAATGGCCAGAGACTGTGGGCCTCCATGCAGGAGGTTTTCCACAGAGATCTCTGGTCCGACTAGGTTTGTGGGTCCTGGAGAAAGGAGGACTCGGGCAGGTGTTGTTCTGCCTCTGTTTCAGGCCAGGCTTAGCCAGCAGGAGACATACTAGCCAGCGAGGGGTGCAAACGGGCTTCTGGTGGCGATTTTCTGAGAGCAGATCTCTTCCCCAAGAGATGGTGTTACAGCTCTTATGACAGAAGCTCTCAGATGACGGAGTAATTCTTGCACACCTTTAATTCTGAACACGACCCTTAAATACAATTTTTTGGATGGGCCAGACCTCATCTACATATTTGGGTGCATGGTCCTGTTTCTATAACTGATCTGTCTTGAGCCTATGTGACCTGTGGTAATGTCCTCACCTGTGGAGGAGGGGCTTGGGGCATCGCTCTATGTGACTTGGTCGTTCTCAAACCTCTCGACAGGGGTTTGTGGGGGGCTGTGGCTAGTGACATCCTGAACTGGGAGACTGGGAATGCTCCTGCTGTCCCTTTTAGGGTCCCCAGGGATTTGACCTGTCTTGTCCAGGAATCAGGGTACCTTTCACAACTTGCCACCCTACAAGACATTGTATTGACGTATATTTTAAGTTGAATATGTGTTTATGCCTGTGTCTGTAGGTGTGTTTACAGAGGACTGGAGTTTGGACTGTGCATGCTCTACCACTAAGTAACACCCCTACTTCCTTATCTAGAAGAGAGCGATCCTGGGGAAATGTATCTGTTTGAGTGATTGGCAGGTCCAATTGGATTGACTCTTTGGTTTTGAGACAGAGTTTCACTAGGTAGCTCTGGCAGTGCTAGCACTGACTGTGTAGACCAGGATGGCTTCAAACTCACAGACATCTACCTGCCTCTACCTATATGGGATTAAAGGCATGCAGGAATACACCAGACTTGGACTTTAGCCCTTGGAGGCAAGAAGATCCAAGTTGAAGACCAGCAGGTCTTACAGAGTATGAGCTCCTCCCCCCCAGGGGAGGTGGCAGTTATTAATTTTCTTCTGTTTTTCAATTTTCCTAGATTTTTAATGTAAAAATGTGTTACATTTGTAACAGAGAAATTACTTAACTGTTAGGGGGCCTTTCCACTGTTACATGCACTAATTGTCTGATTGATGTGTCTTTTATTTTCCTTAACAGTGTAGCAGATTTAACCACAGTGATCTACAAATCCACTATGAATAGAACAATCCTCTTTAGAATTATTTTGATTAAAGAAATCAAGCAATCAATGTATTCACTACGATAATGAATAGATTAACTATTGCATTCCTCCAGCTGTATTTTTAAATCACAGTTTTCATAACGATTCACACTGTGTTGCCCAGACTGGCTTGGACTTGAGATCTCAGCCTCCCAAGTGCTGGTATTCTAGGGCAGCGCCGTCAGACTGGGGCCCAGATAATATAAGAGTAATGTTAGAGCAAAAGAACTGGCCTGCGGTATCCATGGACTGCTTTATAGGAAGCATAGCTTTGTATTTTAACACACTGAGGTATACTTGCCCAAAATAAATCTCTGAGATTCTTATATATTGTTTTAAAAGAAAGAAATTGTCTATGATGATTTTTAAGGGAAAAATGTCTTAAGTGGATTTATCATACCCAGTTTTTCTTAGTTTTACTGAATTATGAATCCTAGGTTAGACTTTTGTGTTTAGCATTGCCATGTTTTAGAAGGGACCAGCATGACTTTAGGGTCATTTAAAGATGGCTGACTTTGAATTCGTAAACTGTGGCCTCCACTTGTATTTTACTTGAACATTTCTTCTGGTAGTTTAATTAGAAAATGTTTTATTTATCATCCAAGAGTGAATATTCCATGGTGTGAAAACTTTTGCAGCCAATTGAACAGAGCTGGTATTTTTTTATTTTATATTTGGAAAGAGGCAGTAGGCCATTGGGAGGGCTAAGCCAAGGTAGGAACAAGAGAGGGTAGTGGGATAGTAGATAGCATGCATCTGAACGCACAGATGTCATAACGCAGCCTGTCATCATGTATGGTTAGTACATGCTAGTGAAAACAATAACTCCATCCTTCCTTGTACTGCCGTGAACAGTGATACACTTGCCCTTCCAGATAGCCAACTCCTCTGAACTGTATACACACCACCACACTCCCCTACTGCACCTAAGTTATTCTATCTCAGAACTGAGACGGAAACCAAGCATAGAGTTTCCACCGTCCACTGGAGTTTCTGTCCTTATTTCATTTGCAAGTCAGGGATCTCTCCTGAAATATTTGACCAGTGGGAACACAGCCACTGCCAAAGCAGCAGGACTTCTGTTTAGAGGTGTCGGAAGGACTTGCATTGCCAGGAGCTTTTCTGTAGAGCACTTGGTACAATCGGGGCACCAGCGTGCCCATTTCTGAAACTCAGAGAGCGTCACTGTCCGCTGGACTGATCCTGGAATGTACCTGATGTTAAATGAGTCCTTGTTTAACCTCAACATTTCCATAACTTGTAACTGATGTAGCTAAGTTAGTAGACCAAAGTGCGTGCTTTGCCTAAAGTGTAAAATAGATGTTACCCAAGGTATTAAATTGGATAATCAGACAAGAGATAAACGATGTAAATATTTTAATATAAATCTTTAGCTTGTGCCTTTGCATTAGATTCCTTAATTATTTATGTAATGTTTAATAGAAGCCAATCGAGCTGTCTCAGCTAAATGCTGAATGTAACTGGCTTTCCCTTTACCCATTAAACTGAACAGTTATTGATTTGTTTATGGTGTGTTTCATTGCCTTGATCTTTTCAAAACTACGGAAAGGAAAATTACAAGAGGATTATTCTTTCTTAGAAGTATTATCTGTTGTGTCATATAGAGTGTTTGAATAAAAACACGTTTTTCTGTTAGGCTTGTTATTTTATTTGTGAAATTAGCTGATGGTTTTTGTTCAGCCACGTGATTTTTTAATATACATAGATTTATGCAACCATTGGCATAGTCGGAATGCTAGAACTTACTTTTGATTTCTTTTGTAAGA